>NW_025779472.1:0-57936 GCF_021130785.1 Homalodisca vitripennis
TGAGAAAATTTAAAAAGGGTAAATTTAAAAAAACTACCCATAAACCCCGGGTTTCATTGTTTTCCCGGGACTTACCCGGGGGTGATAAAAAATATTATGACCCCCCATAAACTAAGTCTAGAAAAATTTTTGAAAAAACCGGTACTCTTTTAAATTTTGGGAAAAAAAAACATTTTTGTTTTCCCCTTTAAATTTTAGATTTTAAAACTTGAGAATGTCCTTTGGGGGAAAAGGGGGGCCCGTTATTGTGAACAAATGAAAAAAAAAATTCATGTTTTTTAAACATAATATTATGCACGGGTCAGCCTGATGCAATGATAGGATAGGGGGGCCCGAAAATCGGTTTTCCCCGGGGGGCCTCGGCAGCCCCGATGAGCGTTGCGGGCCCAAATTTTGGGGTTGTAAATACGCGGCGGGCGGCGCGGGCCTGACTGTGACACGCCCAAAAAAATCGGGGTGCAGAGACTCTTTTCAATGGGCGTTTGTTACAAAATCATTCCTGTCGCCCGTGCGGGCTGGCCTGCCCTCGGGGGGTACCGAAGGGGGGGGGTAAAGGGGGGCCCGGACCCCCCCCAAATTTTAAATTTTTAAAAAAAAATAAAGCATGGAGCAGGAAAAAAAAGGAGGGGTTGTCTTTAATTTTGTCTACAAATTTAAAAATTTAAATTTGTTTTTTTTAAATTGAAGTGCCCGTTTTTAAAAATATAATTGTCTTTTGGTTTAAATCATAAAGAAACAAACGTTTTTTTTGGGTGGGCCCTTTCGGTAGTTTTAGTGTTATACGGTATTTTATAGGGCGCGGTACGTGACGTCAAAAAAGTAACGTAAAACCGTAACATGGCGAACAGTTTAAATTAGGAATACTTCTTTTAAAAATTCTCTTAAAGGTTTTTTAAAATGAGGGTTAGAATTAATTTTCGCTTTTATTTTGGGTTTGTCAATAAATGTGAGTGAAAAAATTTGGGAAAAAAAAATTTAAAAAAAACCACTTTGGGGCGGAAATAAAATACACTGGAAAACTTAATGATTGGGTAGAAAACTTCAATACTTCGGACTTCGGGTTATTGAGGAAAAAGTGGTTTTTTTTTTTGGGTTTTTGGCCCGACGTTTTTGTTATCTTTAAATTTTTAAAAAATTTGTACCTATAAAATTTTATCGAGAAAAAAAAACATTTCCCCGGGCGGTAAATCCCCAAGAAAACTTTTCTAAAAATCAAGTTTTGAGTTTTTGGATTTAGGGTTGAGTGTTGAGGTAAAAAGGGGTACTTAAATTTTTTGGGGCGTTTTTTTTTGGTTTTAATGCAAGTGACTAATTATCGAAAAAGGGGAAAAAATAAATCATTTTTGGGGGGAAAAAAAACCCGGGGGGAAAACTCTACTGATTTCAGGGTTTTGGGCTTTTGGAGATAAAAGTGGTACTTAGAAGTATGTTTGAACATTGTTTTAGGTATAAAATTTAAAGCCGATAATACCTATATAATTAATTATAAAGGAAAAGTTGGAAAAATCATTCCCCGGGGATAATACACCGGAAAAACCCCCTTTTGAAAAAGAAGTTCCGACTACTTTGGTTTTTTAACTGACTGAGGAAATTATTTCTTTTTCCCTTTAGTATTTCCGATCGGAAGTGATTTTTTTTTTTTTTTTTCTCGGGAAAATTTTTTTTTTTGGCGGCATTAAATTTAATACTGAAATCAATGTCCTAACATAATTATAAGTACCATTTTACCTAAAAAAACCCCCCCAACTCAACAGTGAAATCCAAAATCGTAAAACTTGAATCTGTAGAGAGTTTTCTTCTGTTTTCCCCCAAAACCCAGAAAGTGTTTTTTTTTCTCGTTTTATATGGGGTAGTGGATTTTTAAAATGTAACAAAAAGTGTCCTTAAAAAAATTAAAAAAATACCACTTTTACCTCAATAACTGAAGCCCCAAGTAGTTGAAGTTTACCTAATTTTTAGATTTTTTTTAGGTGTTTTTTATTTCCGACGAAAGTGTTTTTAAAAAATTTTTTTCCCGAAAAATTATTATGTCTAAGTGTAATGATAAAAAAATTTTGTCTTATAATTCATTTAAATACCCCAATCGTGAAATCAAAAGTAGCCAAACCCTTCTAATCGTGGGTTTTTTTGGGTTTGCATTTTCCGACCGTTTTTTTATCTTACCGGAACATCGAAAAATTGCCCCCCCTTTTCTAAAGGGGTTTCGACCCCCCCGTGGCCCCAAAAACCCGCCCCCGGTATTTTATTTTTTCCACAGAATATAGGGTTTTGTCAACTATACGCTTGGGTGGGAAACTCTGTTTTGTTCTTTTTCTTTTTATCCAGGAATAAATCACTTTGGTGCCTTTTTATTTGGCCAGAATCGAATTTGTGGACTTTGGGGTTGCTTTTGAGAGTTGTATTTGCCCATTACATCTTTCCACTTTTATAAGGGGGAGTTACTAAAGCTCCCTAAATTTTTTGGGATTTTTCCCCTTTTCCCGTGAAATTTATTGGCAAATAAACACAAAAAAATCCCCGGATCCCGGTTTCGGGCCCAAATTTTCGGAAACCCCCCCCCCGAACGAAATTTCTGGCTCGTATGGCCATTAGCCCTTCTATGCACCGCATCGTCCGTTGGCTGACCGAGGACACAGATTATAAACACTGAATATTAAAAAATAACTTCTTTTAGATAAATTTTTTCTTTTAAATTATGAGAAGGATAACAAGTTTTTACGAAAAAAAGCCAATGAAGTGTACTATTTAATCCAAATATTAAATTTTTTTAAAATTTTTTTATTTTTTTACAGCCAAATGTTTTTCTTTTAATCCCTTATACAAAAATTTAATGACCCTTTTTCCCCTTAAAATTTAAATTTATATTTCCTTTAGGGTTTTTTACTTTTCAATATTTTGAATCTTTTGGGATTAAAAATTTTATTCGACTCCCCAAAATATACAGTCATACTTTGGTTAATCCTTTCCCCCCCCCCAAAAATTTCTGGATTATCATGGCTTTGTCTGCGGGGAAATTTTTTAAATACTATTGCTCCCCAAATAAAACAAAATTTTTTTTCTATACTGTATGTATTGCTTTATTTTAATAATTTTTAAAATTTTGGGGGAAAGTGGGGAAAAAAGCCAAAAGATCAAACTATTTGGTACTTTTATTTATTGGGATTAGGGGAACAAGTTTTGGAAAAAGCATATAAGCACAATAATACGTAAAGATATGATCTTATTAATTTAACAAAGTAAATCAGTGTATCACAAAAAAAATTAACTGGTTTTTTGTGTTTGTAACCTTTTGGTTTTTGGGGTTTTTAATTTTTTAAAATGTATATCAAGTATTGGATATAAAACTTAATTCATTATTGTAATAGATAAAAATTGGAAGAGTAAAAAAATTTAAAAAATGTGCAATTTGATTGCAACATGTAATTTTTTCCCCCTTAAAAATATTTTATGTATCACATACAATTAACAATTTTTTTTCCCCAAAATATCGGTTACATTTAAAACCCCTATTAAATTGTAAATTTTGTAGGAAAGGAAGTTTCCCAAAATAGGGTTTTAAAATTTTTGGAAAAAAATTCAACTTAGTTTTGTGTTTTTTTCGAACTCATTTTTTGTTGCGCCGTTCTATCGTTTATAAATAAGAGGGTGTAGATTTATTATTTTTTGGGGGGCCCAAAAGATGACAAGGTAATTTTCTTGAACAAATGAAGATAAAAAATTCTATAAAGTAATTTTTTTGTCAATATAATACCCCTTTTAAATTTTCCCTTTTGTATAATGGTGTATGAGGTTAAAGATGTTTCATCGTAGTATTGAATTTATCGAGTAACTTAAAAATAAAAATTTTTTTGGGAAAAAAATTTTAAATTAATTAGTTAAGTACTAAAAAATTTTTTAAATTTAAAAGTATTCTAAAAAATCAAAAAATAAATAAAAAAAAATATACGAAAAAAATATTTTATTTTTTTTAAAATTTTATACATTTTTCTTTAGAAGCAAAATTTTAAAAAGTTTTTGTCCCCATTTAAATAGCTATTCATTTCAAAAAAGTAAAGTGTAGCGGAGTAGTACGTTAGGGGAGGAGTGTGAGCCAGGGGGACTTTTTTTTTCTGTCGCAGTAGGAGGAGCCAGCAGCCATCGCCAAACTTGTACCCCCCCATGATTCCCCTTTCCCCCACGATTGGGTTGGGGAAAAGGGCTTTTTTTTAAAGGGTGGCAAAAAGGAGCTGATTCGGCCCTGGGGATTGGTTTTAAAAATTTTGGAGTTTGGGGGACGTTGAAAAATTCTCTTTAAATTTCCTATAGCACCGAAAAATTTTTTATTCGCCCCTTAAAATCAAAGGTTTTAATCAGTCCGTGAGCTCCGAATTTTTTCGATCTATAGGAATCTTTAATTTTGCCCCAAAAAAGACACATGAGTCCGCCCGACCCCCCAATAACGAGACAGCCCCCCCAACTCCGATCCCCCCAGATTGGGGAGTGGCGAAAATTTTAAAAAATGTCTGACCCCCGAATTTTTTATGTTTGTCGATAGCTCGAATAATTAGCTCCCCCGCCCGTGAAGTCGAATCATTCGGGCTGACGGAAAGTATCGTTTTCGGTCTTGGGGGGCGAATTCATATTCGGCCCTGGCGGATTTGGTCCTCCGGACTCCCCGAGTTTTTTTATCATTTTCCCCATGAAATGACATAAATTTTAAAACATTACATTTTACTAGAGTTATTTACTTATGTACACATGAAAAATTTTTACCCTTTTTAACTCCAGCCGTTTACTTTGTTTTAATGTTTCTTTAAATGCCTTGTCCCCTGGAGTTTAGCAAAAACCCCTTTTTTTCTGTAAAAAAGATATCTTTAAAAAATTTTAACATTTCAAATATTTTGAAACCCCCAAAAAACGATTTCCCATTTTAACATCGACTTTTCATTGGCCCTTGGAGAGGTAGCGCCTGCAAATTGGGGGTTTAATGCAATTTGAAAAGGCCATCTATTTTTGTTTTCCCCCTTATTGCTTTAAAGTACAAAAATTGGTTTTTTGTTAAAATTTGTAGTAAAATTTTTTAGTAAGAGTATTTTTTTACTTCCTCCCAAATTTTTTCTTATAAAAACGTTGTTTTTAATGATTAGTTATTTTTTCATTATTTTTTTTCAGAATATAATTGTTGGATGCAAAAAGTAAAAAGATATGTCTCAATTTTTGCTTTAAACAAGGTTTGGGGGCCCCCAAACTTTTAAATTTTATTTTAATTGAAATGCAAAAAAAAAGTTTTTTTAACATTTTAAAAGGGTTTTTTAAGAATTTTCAAGAATTCAGTATTTGGTTTAGTTGTTTAATTTAAAAAAATCCCCCAATAGCACGTTCCCCAAAAAACCCAAAGAAACATTGTTAATTTTTACAATGAATATTTTTTCCCCAAATTTTTTTTTTTAAATTTTTAAAATTTTTCCCCAAAAAAATTTGGGTTTAAAAAAAATTGGGGGGAAAGTTTTTTTTTTAAACATTTTGTTTGTTTTTTTAAAAAAATTTTTTAACTAAAACCCGAAGCTATCGCCCCAAAAATTTATTAAGGATATTTTTTTTTATTTTTTGGGGAAAACGTTTTTTGTATGTTAATTGAGTTTTTCACAACAAAAATATCATTAATTTTCCCGTGTTCTAAGGCCTCAAAGGGATGAGAGTAGAGGCTGATAAGATATCAGCAGGGGGGGGAGGAAGAAAAGGGGGAGAGGGGGGAAACCCGGGAAAAAAGCGGAAAAACCGGGTTTTTCTCGTTGTTATTAAATTTAAAATTCAGCCGCGTCGGTGCCATTGTTTTTAAAATTTTTTAAAATTTTCGCTCGCTGCTTTTCCCCCCCTTAGTTTTAAAGTTCCCCCTTGTTTTTGCCGGTCTATTTATTTATAAAAGTCGCGGTCCGGCAAATAATGACCCACTGGTTTAAAAAAAAAAGTGATTGATAGTAAGGGGCTTTAGGGATTAATTGAAAGGGGGGTGGTATGAGATATGACCCCCAAATTTTGATTTTGTTTCTTGTTTTATTTGTTTTTTTTTAGATATGGACGGGGGATAGGCTGTAGTTTGTGGGGGGGAATAAAGCCATACCATGTTTATGGTGTTTTGTGCTATTGGTTTAAGTCATTATGTAGTAATCATGAACTGTGATATCGAGTCGAGCTTTTAAAGCACTGAGGCGTTTAAAAAAAACCGTATTTTGTACAGGGGGGTTCGATTTAATATTGTAATGGGCATTGAAAAAAAGACAAAAAAAAAAACCCTTCCCTGAGGTTGTAATATTTATACGAGTAGTAAAAGTTTTGCTAGTGATGCGCCCAGTGGTATTTCCCGGGGGTTGGTTGTTAGATAGACTTCATTTAACACCTATTTGAGATGTTTTTTCCCCTCTCTTGTGCGTTTGGATAAAGATGGAATTTGGAAAAAACCCCGAAAGGGAAAAAAAAAATTTTCCCCCCAAAACATTTTTTTTTTGGTTGAACACTGATTAATCTCTTTTTGAGATTTTTTTATAAAATGGTTTTGGTCTTTTTGGGAATTGTTATTAAAAAATGCGAATTAAGATCCAAATTTTTTTTGGGGGGTTATTTTTTTTTTTTTGGGGTTTTTTGGGGAGTATGCGTAAAAAGACTTTTAAGGAAAAAAATTTAAAAAAATTTTTTCGTTTGTAAAACCAAATTTTAAAAATTTGGGGGAAATATCTTATTGGCAAAGCTTTCTAGAAACCTATATTAAAATGGGAGGGGAAAATAGAATTTCTCTAAACTGTCTGTCCATCTGTTTTCTGTTGCCCGATATTCGAAATGAATGACCTAGAAAAAAAATTGTTTTTTGAAGCTTCTTTATGTTGAGGAAAAAAAAAGAAGATTATAAAAAAAAAAAAGCTATGGGATTTTATGTAGGGTTCCCTTTATGGGAAAAAAATTTAAAGCAGTCATTTGTCGCTCAATGTTAGATGTATATGATGAATTTAAAAACTATTTTTTAAAATGAGTTTGATGTCATTTTTATATCTGGGGTTTGGGTTTTTAAAACCCGATTTTTCCCCTGACGGGGAGGGCCCCCTTTCCCCGGGTTTTTTTTTTAATTTTCAAAAAATGATGATTGTCCAAAATTGGTGGGGGGGTTGTGTGTGTGTGTTTTTTAAAAAGTTGGCGAATATTTTTTTTTTGGGGTCTTATGGGTTATGGGTAAACAAGGGAAAAAAACAGCAAAAGCAGAACAAACAAATTTTGTTAACGAACTCAGAAACTATTGGAGTTTTAAAAAATGTCACTATTAAACAAAAAATTTACCCCCAAAAACTTTGTGTCACCCATTCCATGGTGACTTACTGTCTTTTTTATTTAAACTGAAAAAAAAATCAATTTTATGCAAATATAAAATTGCCACACATCTCAAAAAAATTTTATCTTTTAAAATTGAAAATTTTGAAAAAAATTAGCGAAGGCTGCTACCAAAAAAAATTTATATCTCTTATAGAAATATTTATGTATGTTCTGTTCGCTGTGGGGTTTTTTCCCCCTACGTTACCCTATAGATTATATTACCTTCCCTGATGTAAACAAAAAAAGGGTTCCCCCTCCTCTATTTTTTTTTTAAAAATTTTAAAGTTTTAAAAAATACGTAAAGAGACGGGGACCCTTTGGTCAGTCGGATTTTGTGCCAGAAATTTCCCCCTTTGTTTTTTCGCTGCCCCCGCAGCCTTAATAATGGGGGCCCCCTTTTGGCCTTTTCAATTAAAAAGCCCCAATTTAAATTTCCGAAATTTTAAGGAAATTATGTAAATGGGGGAAAAATTTCGTCTCATTCATGGGGGGGGCCCCAGCAGCCCTTTTGTTGCACTAAGTCAATTTTCCCCCCCCCCCTCCCCCCCCTAAGGGGGTAATACGTTTGGAAAAGGAAAGGTTTTTTTTTAAAATTTTTGGAAAAAACCCAAATTTAAAAAGCCCCATTAAAAAAGTTCCCCAAAATTGAAATTTCCCCCTTTGCAAGCATATTTTTTTAAAGGGGTTTTTCCCTTTTTTAAAAATGTTTAGTAGTTTAACATTTCATGGCCCCCTTTTTCTGGTCTTTGTATAATAACTTAATTTTTTTAAATTTTTTAATTTTTTTTAGTAAAAAAATTTTTTTTGAAATTTTTTTGTTTTGTTTTCAAGAGGGAAATTTGTTTTAAAAGGGAATGAAAAATTTTATGTTTAAAGTGGGGGTAAAAATCGTTTATAGAGAGGTGCCAAAGATTTAATATAAATGATTTCTTTTTTACTTTTCCCTATCAAAAAAATCTAAAAATTTTAAAAAGATTTTTACATTTTATAAAAAAAACCCTTTTTTTTATACGGACCTTTCACAAAAGTAGGTTTAACAAAAAACTGTATTTATAAAAAAAATTTAAATTTAAATTTTAAATTAAAAAAGTTTTTGTTATTTTTTGCTACAAGGTTTCAGTTAAAGGTTTTTTCTAATTTAAATTTTAAGAAAAAAACAGGTTTTGTACTAAAACATAAAAAAATTATCAGCTTTGGGGGCTATTATGTTTACTATTAGCCCAATGTAAAAATATTGCTAACGCCCAGCCAATGAAGTGACATGCTCTATATAAAAAGCAGTTGTTTATTGAAAAGGGCTTCAAAACTCTAAGTTATAGGCTAGGGTTTTTTACTACTGATATAATACAAAAAACCAACATGAGTCAAAAAATTGCATTTTTTTATTTTCTTTTTCAAACACATTTAAAAGCTTAAGACTATCTGTATGAAGGGTTTGTGCAACATAACTATTTTTTAGGGGGAAAAAGACTTTGTTTTGACTTTAAAAAAATTAAAAACCCAAGTGATAGCTAAAAGAATATAAAGGGGGTAAATATTCCAAGGTAGGCGGTTTTAAGAGGTTATGGTAAAAAGGGGGGTGGCACTCCATCAATTAATTTAAAAAGTTGCGTGAAAAAAAAAGGGGTTTTTTTGTAAGGACTGTTTGACAAAAAAATGTCACGTAATTTCCCACACCCCTTTCGAGGTGTTTTTAAAGGGTTTTGTCCACAGTCGGCCCCGTCGAAAAACGGGTTTTTTCTTGCCTTTCCATTAACCAATCTTATTTTTTTTCAAGCGCCGTTTCGAAAGTCGTCCTTGTGACAGAAGGGGTTCAGGAATGCGTTTACAAGATCCTCTTTTTCATTTCAAACTTTTTGATTTTTTTTATATCGTATTGCTGTATCAACCAAGTTTTTTAAAAAAATATATATTTTACACTACATAGTTTTTTTTTTCGTTTAAAATTTTTTTCTGTATAGTGATCTTTTTTTGGGTTTAAATTAAAATTTAGAGGGTCTTGATTCAGAAGCAAAAAAAAAATTTAAAATCACTGTATTTCTCTAAAAAATTTTTTAAAATTTTTTAAACAGTGAAAATATTTTAAATTTTTGCGTGTATACAATTTAAAAAATTGTTATAAAGAGCAATATTGTTCTTAAGCAGTGTTTTATAAATTTGAAAAAAAATTACAAAATATTTTTGGGGGAAAGGGGTAGACGTTAGATACACCCTTTTTTATTGAAACTTTTTTAATTATTATTGCCCCCAAATAAAACGTTACATTTTATCAGTTTATTTACTTACTGAGTATCAATTTTTTTAAAAGTGTAAAAAAATTTTTAAAAAAATTTTTTTTAAATTTTTTTAAAAAGGGTTTTTCTTAATTCTATGATCTGAAAAAGCAAACCCCCCATTACAGCAATTGTTTTAATTAAAATTTTATTCTATTCACAATCAAAAAAATGTTGTAAATTTTTAATTTATAAGGCCTGAATGAAACAATACTAACTTGAAAGATGAAACGAAAAAAACGAAAAAAACACGAAAATGTATAAAAAACATTAAAAATTAAAGAAATGATTGTTTTTTCAAATAGAAGGTAAAAATTTTGTTAGCTTAGTTGGAGTTTTAATACTATTTAAATTTTCTCTAAAAATGTATTTCATTTACGCTTCCCCCTTTTCCGATTAGTTAGCTCTATGGGAAAATGTTGTTTCCCCTTATCTTTGGGCGTATAAACAATTATTTTATCTTTTACAAAAAAATTTTAAAACCCAGGGTTACATCTTCAATAACAAAAATTTTCCTTCTAAAGCCCCAGATGTTAATCAAAAAAAAGATTGCTGAAGTTTGGTTTAAAATTTTTAGAAGACGGGAAATATTTTTGAATGAAATGTGCTAGCAAAACCCCTTTTTTTTCAGCCTTTTGGGGTTTTGGAAGTATTCACCCCTATATCGTCCCCCCGAAAATGGAACGATTTTTAAAAAAACTCAAAAAACCCGGGTTTTTTTTTTTCCGTTTGTTTGATAAATTTTTAAAATTTTTAAAAAAAAGTTATTAAAATTTTTTTAGCTTTTTATTAGTTTATCTTTTCGATTAAATTTTTAAATTTTTGGATAACATAAAAATTTTTTTTATTTTAAACTTTAAAAAAGTTGTCGAAGATCTTTAACATGAGGGAAAAGGCCCCGACTCAAAAAAGTTTTCCCAATATCCAGGGACCTCCATTTTTGGACTAAGTGGATGGGGGGTTATTGTCTTTTATAAAAACATGAAATAATAGAAACAAACAGCGGTAAAAAAAAAATAAGTGTTTCCCTACGTTTTCCCCTCCCGAAGTTGGGAACCCCTTTCCCCTTTTTTTTCCCCTCTTGGGGACGTATAAAAAATAAATGTTGTTCAAGGCTTGGGACACAAAACCTTTTTTCTCTACCCCCTCCCAAATTTAAAAAATTTTTTACTTAATATTTATAAAAAAAGACAGCAGTATCGCCCCGGGGTTTTATAAAAAGAGTTTGGGTAGCAAATTACCCCGAAGAAAAAATTTTTTTGTAATTATTTACTTCATTTCCCAAATTTTTATATCTATTTTTAGGGGGGGTTTTTCAAAATCAAAAAAATTAAACCCGCAAAAACCGGGTTGTGGCGTCAATTTCATAAAAACAATTTTAATTAAAAAAAAACCCTTTAAAAAAATTTATATTAGGGTTTTTATGAAAAAAATTGACGAAATGGTTTTTTAAAAACCAGTGTTTTTAAAACAATGTTTTTCGGCCCTTTTACAAAAATATTATTGATGATTATTTATTTTGATTTGGAGGGAACGGTTAACAAAAATTTTTTTTAAAAATTTTGTATCCCCAAAAATTGAACATGATAAAAAAGAAAAAAACTCTCCCCCCCAAAATTTTGAAGATATGTGGGTATTACGAGGGGGGGGGGAAGGGGGGAGTGGCCCCAGTTTTTCGGTAATGCTCCAGTCATGGGAGTGAGGGGGCGTCATGTCAAGGGGATACCCCGGCCGTGCGCGCACCCCCACTTTAAGGGAAATGACGTCACTCCCCCTCCTTTCACCGTGGGGGACCGCAGAAACCCCTTTTCAGGGGTATCAAAAGTTACAGCGTAGCGCCGCGCAGCCCGGGGCCCCCTTTCCCCCCAAAGGGGGGGAGATTGAGCAGATAAGACTTTTTGGGGGAAAAAGGGTTTTTTTTCGGTGAAAGGGGTCTCGTGGGAGATTGTAACGGCCCTTTTATTGTTTCCCCCATGTTGACCTTTTACGTGATCTGTGAAAAAAATACGTTTTGAGAAATTTCTTTTTTGATTTTTCGTGGGGAAAATTTTTTTTTTTAAAAAAAAAAATTTATGTGATGTCATAATTTAATTTTAAAAAATTTTAATTGAAATGAAACTTTTGAAAAACATTTTTTATTTAAGCAAAAATTATTCAAATCAATTCGTACTTAGGTCCCAAAATACAAAAGTGTTTCTAAACCAAAATAGGCCTTCCAAAATTTGGGAACCCCAAAAAATGATAAAAAAGTATTTTTTTTTTAAAATGAGTCTACGAATATTCATTATGATTTTTAAAATCCCCAAAAAAAAATTTGGCTTGTACAGAGCTTGTCCAATTTCCCCCCTCTGAGGGGGAGGTCTTTGGGAAATTTACACTGTCAATATCTGGCCCCTGTTTAAACTGGAGTCATGTTCGTCTTTAAGGACCCAAAAAAAGGGCGGCGACGAAAAACCCCCCAAAAAGAAAATTTTTACACCATTTCAACATCAGAGACATAGGTAAAAAATTTAAAAAAAAAAAATAAAAAAAATATAAAAAAAAATTTTAGGTGAAGGGCATTACTTTTAAATTTTTGGGGCTCACCCCCCCCATATTTTTATTATATTTTATATTTAAATATATATATTATAAATATATAAAAAAATTTATCTTTTTTTTGAAACGCAGCACTGATTGACGACTGCTCCCCCTTGGGGGGCATTAAACCTTCGAGATGAGGGGATAGGCAGAAAACTCTCCCCCTTTGGGGTTTATTAGAAAAAAAAGGGCTGTGGGGGCCCCTATGTAGATATTGTTTACGTACCCTTTAAAAAAAAAGGGTTTTTGGGGTTTTTTTTTGCATTTAGGTTTTTTAGTATTGTTAGTTTTTAATTTTTTAAAATGCAAATAGGGAAAAATAACCTCTTTTCAAAAATAGTTTTGAAATGATTAAATTTTGGGTATTTAATGGAAAAAAACCCCAACTCTTTTTTTTAATTATTTGTTATTATTGTGTTCGATTGATCTGGAACGGGTTTTTTTTCCCCTTCTAACCCTTCAAATAAATTTTTTTCCCCCCGGGGGGGAAATATGACACCAAACCAGTAAAACTTTTTATATCTTGTTTCCCACCCTGTTGAAAGCAAGAACGTTCGCAAAATGAGCGAAAATTTAAATTTAAGTTATTGCAGAAAGGGTTATTATAATTTCATGTTTTCATGAATTTTCCCCCCAAAGTTTTTTCAAAAAAAAATTGAGCTATAAAAAAATTTCCAATTCAGGTACAAAAAATATGTAAAAAAAACCTGCAAAGTAAGAGGGAATTTAAGGGGAAAAACTAAAAACAAACAGCCCAAAATTTTTTATTATATAGGGTGAGGATGCCAAACTACAAAAAAAAACAAAAAAAAACAAAAAGCGTTTAAAGCTTTTACAGAAAAACTACCCCAAAAAAATTTTACTAGGTATCTACAAACCCACTACATGGACAATAATCTCGTTGTCTTTACGCGCATTGATTATTATGTATATTGAACACCATTAACTTTTCAGACAATAGTTTTTTATTATTCAATAGGGTTTCCCATTAAAGGGGTTTTTTTAAAGCATCAAAAAGAATCTTTAATAGTAAAAAAGGGGGGGAAAAATCTTTAAAAAGTAAGGCCTTTTTTCCTTTCAAAAAAATACTGTTGCACGGTCAGAGATAACGGGAAATTTTTGGGGAAAAGTCCAATTTTCTAAAAAAAATGTTTTTTTCCTTATTACTAATTTTTTAAAAAAACCGAAGGATTATTTTTTCGAGTGCAAAAACTAAAAAGTTTTGATAATTTTAAGGGGACATGGGGAAATTTCACCCCTTTCCCCGCAGCGGATTAATGGATAATTGTAAAAGTTTTGGGAAAAAAAGGAGTTTTTTTTAAAATAATAACGTAAAGTTGGACTTATGGGGGTTTTGAGGATGAAAGTTGTTTTTTTTAGTAAAAAAAAGAAAAAGAAACCCCCAAATTTAAAACTT
Source organism: Homalodisca vitripennis (assembly GCF_021130785.1). Classification (NCBI taxonomy): domain Eukaryota; kingdom Metazoa; phylum Arthropoda; class Insecta; order Hemiptera; family Cicadellidae; genus Homalodisca; species Homalodisca vitripennis. The sequence goes on from NW_025779472.1 coordinate 13,609, forward strand.
TTTGTTATTAACAGTTTTAATACTGCAAAATGTGCCCCATTAATTTAAAAAATTAAAAAGTTTCCCACCCCCCGTGGTTATGATGAAATGGTAAGTTTGTTTCTAAAAAAAATTTAAAAAAAAAATTAAAAATTTTTTAAAATTTGGGTTTTTAAAAATTTTAAAACATGCTATCAGTAGCCAAAGTAACTTCTCGACAACTTTTTTTAGAACTAGTCTTTCTAAAAATGAAAAGCGGGGCTAAATACTAATTTAGCTACGGGGTTTTTGCTTAATTTTTCTATCTTTTTTTGGATGGGTAACAATTTTAAAAAAAAATATAAAAACTATTCACACCCATCTGTGGGGGGTTTTTCCATGGAATTTCTCATTTGGTGAGTTAAATCTGTTTTTTCTTTTTTTTTCCCTTTTTTAAACTTTTTGAAAAATTGGGAAAAAACAATTAATATTTATTAATCCCCCACACCATTTATGCGGGTTTTTCCCCTGGAATTTCATAATTGTGGGGAAACCCTTTTTTATTTCATTTTTTCCGGGTTTTTCAACGTGTAGAAACTTTTAAAACAAAATTTTTAAAAACTTAAAAAACCCTTTTTTTTCCTATAAAGGGGCCCCTATTCAGTCAAAAATGGAAAAAATTTGGGAAAAGCCAGTGGTCCCAATAAAAAGGGGGGGAAAAAAAAGCGGAGCCGAATCATGATTTGCGAAGCTCAAAAAAATCAGCGACCAATATGAGTCAAACACGGTTTCACATTTGATAACCCCATGCTCCCCCTTTTTTTAGTTCCCTTTTCCCCTTTACTATGTTCTTTTTATCTTTGGGAAAAATTTTATGGCATTAATGTAATTTTTTTTGGTTTGTGGGGGTTTTTTTCCCCAATTTTTTTCTTTAAATTGTTTTTTTTTGCCTTCCCCCATCTTTCCCCGGGCGGAAAACCCCCTAGAATATCAAAGTAAACTAAGAAAAAAACCTTCCCCAAAAAATTTTAAAAAAAAAAGATACTTAAAAAAAGAATTAAATTGGATTTCCAAAAAAGCTGTTCCCCAAAGAAAAATAAAAACCCCTTTTATGTAATTTGATCACATTGATCATGTTTTTTTTTTGTTTTCCCCCGCAGCTCCGCCTTTTAAAAAATTTTCCCACTTCGAAAACGGGTGTGCTTTTTTGGGTTTGAAAAAATTTATTAAAGCTACTTTTTTGGGAAAATTTTAGAGCGAGACCAAAAAAAGCCTGAAGATTTTTTTGATTTCAAACATAAAATAAGATACTAGTTATACCCCCGGTTTTAAAGTAACCCCAGGAACAAAAAAAAGTTTTCAATTTTTTTTGGGGCCCCTTTTTATCTGGTCCTAGTGTTCAAAATCCCTTAAATAAAAAACCCCATTTTAAAACACAATAATATGGTTCCCCCGACCCCCAAAATACTTAAAAACTGCGAAAAAATTGTAAGACAAGTTGTAGATTATCGAGTTTTTTGTTTTGAAATGCAAATAGGGTTTTAATAATCAAAATTCACGCCTCACAAAATAATGTTATGGCATGTAAAATTTTATAAAAAACCCCCCCCCCCCCCCCCCCCCCTTTTTAAAAAATTTAAAAAGGCAGTAAAAAATTTTGGGTATATTAAAAAAACAAATGTAATTTTTTTGTTTGCATTAAGTTCTATAGGTTTTAATGGTGGCAACTCCCTTATATAAAAACCCCCAATGGTTCAAAAGGGGGAAAACAAAGTTTTTAAAAAAAAGCTGTTTACTGCGGGGAAATGTACAGAATGCAGTGTATGTGTTTTAAGTTGGCACGGACGGTGGGGGCACGTGTAGACTTGCCGTCCCTCTGTGGTTTTATCTTACATGTTTTTCGGCAAGCGCGCGTTAAGTTGTGCCAACATCGTGAAATACTGTATGTGACTCATGCCGCACGCAAGTCAATGGGTTAACTATTAGTTGATACCCACGTTATTGATGGGGCCTACTCGGAAAAAAACAGCCTTTCTTTATTGTGTCGGGATTTGTTTTTTTTAAATCAAAACGTTAACACTTTTTTTATTGGCTTAAAACGTAGAATCATAATCTAAAGAAAACTCTCTGGCAAGTTTTTGGGGAAATTTTTAAAAAAACCCTTTTTCAAAAAAATGAGCATAACAGGAAGGGGGGGAATTTTTTACTTTTTTTGTTTTGTTAACAAAAACTGAAATCGACGTTTCGAAAATTTTTGGTTTACAGCTTTTTTTTTCAAGTACCGATACTAAAACGAAGAGCAAAAAAAACATTGCGTTGGGTATTTTCCCCAAAGTAAAAAAGGGAAAAAGGGGAAAGTTTTTCACCCGAAACGCGAGTTCCTTGAAATTTGGGTTTTTAAATTTTTTTGGCGACCATTTTTTTGGGGATTTCTATTTATCAAAATTTACCGTAGGTATGCTTTTGTACACTAGGTGTGGGTAACTGCCCTTACAGTTAGGGGGAACGAAATTTTGATGAACTATTCATAAAATGTTTGTAAAAAAATTTTAAACAGTAAAAAAAAAATTGTTTAAAAAAAATTTACATAAAACACATTTGATAAAATTTAGCAATCTTAAATTAATTTACTAAAAAAAAAATTTTTAAAAGTTTAAGATTTTGCATTTAAAAAAAAAAAAAAAAAAAATTTTTTTTTTCTATTTGTAAATTAACGTTACAGCGTTTTGAAACAACCTTTACATAAGCTGCCGTTGTTAGAATGTCAAAAATTTGGCGTGAGAAATTTTCTCTTAAAAATGGGCCGTTTTAAAAAAAAAAAACAAAGGGAAATTTCTTTCCCCCCAAATTTCCCCGCTTTTTTCCCCTCACCGGTGTCTGGTACAATGATTTTTGGTCTTACTTTTCTCAAAGTCCCCCCCTTTTGTGCCCCAAAAAAAGTAGAAATAATTTTCTCCTCTCCTTTCTCTTTTTTTCCTTCTCTCTCTTCCTCTCCCTCTTCTCTCCCTCTATCCCCTCTCCCCCTCTCTCCCCCTCTCTTCCCTCTCTTCTTCCCTCCTCCTCCTCTCTCTTCTTTTCTCTCTCTTTTCCCCTTTTCTCTCTCTCTCTCTCTCTCTCTCTCTCCTCTCTTTTCAAAAGTAAGGATTGTTCCCTCTTAAATACTCTTTCAACACACTTATCTCACATTCCCAATTTAAACCCCTAAAAGTTATTGTTAACAAAATTTTTCCCCGGTGGGGTGAGCCATTTAGTAAAAAGGTTTTGACGTAAAAAAATTCCCCAAAAATACTCTTATTCCCCCTTTGGGGGGGGTTTAAAAGGGCCAAAAACTGTGTTTGGTTGAAGTTTAACCAATATAATCAAAATGTAATATGGTTTTTTTGCAAATGCTGCTGTTTTGGGAAATTTTTATGCTATCTTAAAGCTTAGTAATTTAAAAAATCCCCTTTTTTAAAAACCCGGTGATATGTATTATTGACGGTTTTCCCTTTTAAAATTTTTTTAACTACGAAAACGATATTTTTCAAGGGAATTTTTAAATGTCCCCCGTAGGAAAAGGTTTAAAACATCGAAGTTTGTTATGCATGGTTTTTTATAAGCCCCAAGAACTAGATCTTTTATGTCTTTTCCCCCGTAGGGGTTTCCTTAGCTTTGGTACAAACCCTTTCCCCGATACGGGCATCTGTGCGCATCCAGTTCTTAAAAGTTCAGGGTTATGGATAACTCATTTTTCATGGCTCCTTTAGTACTTTTTCCCAGGGTTTTCTAACTTCCCCCGCTTTGAGTTGAAAATTTCCAGGACACTTTTTTCCCCCCGGCCCCCCTTTTTTTTAACTCTTTTTGGCTTTTTTTACATTTCCTGTCGTCGACTTTTTTTCTGGCTTTGAGGCTTTACCCCCCGTAAGTATGCTAGGCCCTCGATCCCCCCTAATCTAAAAACCCCCAAAAAATGAAACCCCGGGCCCGGAATTTTTAAAAAAAAGCAAATAAAAAAGGTTTTTTTATCATCGGGGGAAAAAACCTTAATGGTAATTAAAAAATGATTTCGATTTTTAAAAAAGTTTTTTAATACTGATCATTTTCACTTAGGGTTTTAAATTTTTTCTCAATTGATATTAGTTTTTAAACTAATTTAATTTATTATATTGGCTATCAAAAAATTTTTCCCCAAAAATAACATCTTTTTTTTGTATTAAAATTTTTTTTAGTTTTACTTTGTACAATAGAGTGTCACAAAGGGGATTTGTGTACGGAAATTTTCCCCCGGGGGGAAAGGGACCCCCTTTTTTTTTTAAAAACCCTTGCCTTAAAATTTTTTAAAGTTAAAAAAAAAAAATATACCCCCCTATTTTAAATTTCTTGCTCCAAAGTTAGTATGGCCTATCAATTTTCCCCCTCATTGTACGGAATTGGGGTCTGTAAAAAAAGCTTTTCTAGAAATGGGTTTTCCAAATTTGGGCCCAAAAATATCTAGGGGATTATGAAACTAAAAACCCTTTTTAAAACAAAAAGTTTACCAATTCAATGTATTAGAATTTAAAAAAAATGAATAAGTATAATAAAAGAAAAAATCAAAAATACAATATCTTTTTATTAAAAAATTAAACATTTTTTTTAAAAAAAAAAAAGGGAAATTTAAAAAAAATACCCCAAGACAAAAATAAGTAATGTAATAGAAAAAATTTTGTAATTGCTTCTCCGGAAATTTCGGAAGTGCACTGAAGTGCGTGCCCCCCAAAAATCAAGCCCCTTTTATTATGAAATTTTTTAAAATTTAATATGTAATTTAAAAAACTAATAAAACTGTATCATTTTTGAAAAAAAAATATGCACTTTTTATTTATTTTTTGTGGGGCATAGATTTCTCTTGCTTAGTTTTATTGTTTTTAAAAAAAAAATTGGGGGGCGAAACCTTCTTTTTTACGTTGAGGGGGGACATTTTATTTTTTTTTTTAAGGCAAAAGTATAATATAGAGAAATGGCGAGGGACAATTTTAAAATTTTGGAAAAAAAACGGCCCCCGGTTTAAAAAAACAATATTTTATCGGGGTTAGAGGAGTCAATAGAAGAGCGACCCCTAAATCATCCGTGTGTTCGTTCCTCTGTTTAAAAACGATTCTAAAAATTTTATTTCGAAAATGTAAAAAAAAACCGGGATGTAAGTCCGCATCTAGTAAAAAACGAGTGGAATGACAAAACCCCTTAAGGGGGTTCGAGTATTTGTCAAAAATTTACGTTAAAATAATTAGAAAAAAAAAAAAAAAAGGGATGAAGGATGTTTTTTTTCAGTATTTTTTGAAAATTATAAGTAAACTTTGATTTTTTTTGAAGTATTTTTCACTATCTAAATGTCCTGATTGTTTGGACACACAACCCACACCCCACCACACCACACCCGGGGGACCCCCCTGAAAAATTTTTAAAAAATTTGATTTTATAATATTTTCCCAAATTTTTTCCCCAAACCTTTTTAAATTACACAATTAAAAAAGGGCCCAGGGTTTAAAAGGGGCCCTTTTTCGTTTGCCAAAAACCTAAACGACCGGGACTGGGGACAAAAGACAATGTGTTTTTTTTAGTTTTTGAATTTTTAAATTTTATAGTTTAAATTTTATTTTTTTTTTAAAAAGCCCGGTAACACTGATAATTTTTACTCAGATTTAAAGTTTTTTTTAGAATATTTTAGTATCAGTGTTTCTGTTTAGTATATTTTGGCGTTAAATTTGGGTGCTTAAAAAAAATGTGTAGTATCGGCTTTGAATCAAATTTTTTTTTCACGATTGTTTTTTCTTTGGGTTTTTTTTGTCGGATAATTATTTTTTTAAAAAATTTTTTATTTTTTAAATTTTTTTAATATCTATGTTTTTACATGTTTTGTAACTGTAAAAAAATTTTAAAAACAAAAAAGATAAAAAAGGGTCGTAGCCAGAACACGTTTAGTGATCCTTTTAGTAGATGCGTCATTTTGTTTAAAAAATACGGCAATTCTATGTGGTTAAAAAAAGGGAATTCATTTAATTAAGCCAAAGAACGGGGAGGGGTTTTTTAAATTTCCCTTTTAAAAAAAAACATATTTCTTTTTTTTAAAAACATTTTTTTAAAAATACTTAATGGATATTTTTATTTTTAAAAAATTTTTATTGAGACAAATAGTTGGAAAAAATTACAGTTTTTCGGAAAATTTTTTCCCTATATTTTATAAAAATGGACTTACCTTTTGGGAATTGGAAAAAATCCTCTTCTTTGGGGGTAAGAAAGAGGATATTAATATTCTTAATAATTTTTAAGCAAACCCCAAAAACCAAAAATTTTGAAAAATTTCTTTTGGGTTTTTTTTGTCAGTTCAATTTTTAACACGTAATTCTTTTTGTTATGTTATTTTTAAGTGTTATGTTTTCATTGGTTGGGGGGTTAGGGTAGTTGCGGGGTTTTTCCCTTTTGGGGGGCCCCCGGGGGTTTTTATGCCTTTTTTTTTTAGTTAAATACCATTTGTTTTTTTTTATTTATTTTGCGATGTTTTTTTGTCTTTTTTAATGTATTTTTTTTTTGTGTCAATAGGTAAGTAAATACTAGTTTTTTTTTGTTCTTTATCTGCGCAGAATTTTTTAGGCTGACTTACAATTTCTTCAAAAATTGCCCTAATTTTTTGGGGGGAAATAAAAAATATTTTATTTTGTAATTTTTAAAAAAAACGCTGTAGTTATAAAATTACAAAGAAACTTTAAAATGAAAATTAATTTATCTACCACAAGCATGAGACTATTGGTAAAACCCATAAAAGCCAATAAAGAGAATGCCTTTTCAAAAACCCCCCGAAATTTTTGATAAAAAATTACCAAGTAAATGATTAGTTTATGTACATTTATTTTTCCCAAAATTTTTTGGGTTTTTGGTGATGTTAATACAACCAAGAAAATAAAAGAAGACAAAAATAAAGCAACAAGTTTTTATGAACGTATTATGTCCCCTTTTTTTTTTGTTTAGGTATATCTGCCATGTTTTCTTGAAAACGAATATGCGAATAATTAGTATTTGGCAGAAATTTTTTAAGCTAAAACCCCAAAAAATAAATTAAAAAAAAAATTTAAATACCTTTAAAAAAATTAACCCCGTTTTAGTTTTTTTTTTAAAAAAAATATATTGAAATCCGAATTCGAAAAAACAACAATAAAAATTTTAAAAGGGTAATGTTTTTTTTAAAAAAATTTTTGGGGATCCAACGATAGTGTTGCAGTTTTTTGGTGAAAATTTTATAAAAAAATAAAAAAATTTTTTATCGGGGAAAGGGGACTTTAAAATTTTCCGGGAAAATAAGTGAGATAGAAAACCATTGATTTTGGAAATTTTAAGGTAGCGTTTATTGGGGTGAATATTTGGTAGTCCTAGGGGAAAATAATGTACTAAAAAGAGGTAACGTATCCTTTTGAGATTTTTGGGGGTAATGAATTTTCGAAAAAGCTAATGATAAAAAAAAGAAAAGAATGAAAAGGGAAAAAATCTAAACTTTTTAGGGTTTTGGGTTTCAAATTTTATTGGGGGCCCGGTAACTTAGAGGAAAGCACGAGGATGAGGATGGGCGGGGAAAAGCCAGGTTATGGAAGGGAGTGGAAAAAACAAGAAATAAAAAAAGGTGCAGGAGCCCAAAAAAGATTCGCTCTGGCGAGTTCAAAATTCGGGGGTTGGTGAAAAGGGAATTAGGCTTATATATATATTATTTAATTTTAAAAAAATTTTTGGGGCACAGCCTTTAAGATACCATTTCTAAAACAGAAGACAACGTAAAAATTTTTGTGTTTTTTCTTGGGGAAAATTTTAAAACAAATTTTCAAACATCAGCCCCCAAAAAAAAAACGAGGTAAGGTAAAAATTTTTTTTTCAGTACTTTAATAAAAGATAAAGGGGTTTAAAAAAAAAAACAGTTTTTTTATTTTTATAAAAAAATTTGTTTTCTTCAGAAAATTTTAAAAGTATTTTTTTAATTCAATTTTTTTAAATTTTAAAAAATAAATTTTTTTAAGGGGAAAAAATTTTTAAAAAGGGAAACATGAATCCACAACTCCGAATTCCGTTAACATTTTCCCCTTTCTCCTCGCCCCCTTTTTTTTGTGTAATTACAAAATTTTTTGTATTCCAAAAATTTTTCCCCTTGGGAAAAAAAAATGTTTTTTATTTTTTTCCCCCCCTTGGAATTTTATCTTACAGGGCTTTGTTTTTTTTTAAAATTTTTTTTTAATTCCCCCCAACCCCAAAAAGGAATGCATACTTTTAGGAGGTTTTTTCTCTCTTTTACCCTTTTTAGGCCCTTTTCCAAAAACTATTCAAGAAATGCGAAAAAAAAGAAAAAACTGAAGAAAGTTTAAATAATCAGGGGGGCCCTTTGAAAAAAAAGAAGGTTTCTATCGCGGCCCCAGCGTTTTTTTTAAACCAGCGTTTTTTAAAGAAGGTATGTTAAATCTAAATCAAAAAAAAACCGGAGTTTGTCATTCCCTAAAACGGTTGCTGGCTGAACGTCAGAAAAAGGGCCCAGGATTCGATGGGTTGGAAAAAATTTCTCTCGTCTGTGTGTCGGACGATGTCTCGAAAGGAACTAATTATGGGGAAAAACTCGCAAGAGTTCTTTTCCCCTTTAAAAGGGGAAACCCAAAAATTCTGTGTCTCACCCCAAAAAAATTTTCGTATTTAAAAATTCCTTATCAAAGATTACTTATAAAAGAGTTTTGAGTGTTGATGATGGGGTTTTTTATATAAAGTGTGGATTTGGACGTAATTATACATTTTAAAAAACCACACTTTGTGACCTAATTGAAAAAAAATTCAAATATTGAATTGTAACTTACAAAGAATTTTAAAAAACCCCGATATAGTTTAAAGTTTTTAAAGTAAAATAAAACCTTTTAAAAAATTTTTTTTCTGTGTTGGGAAAAAAATTTCATTGGTAAAAAATTTTTGTTGTCTAGTCACTGTCAAAGTACTTTTTTTTTTTGAAACAAAACTGAACAGTACTCAGCAAAAGGGGAAATTTCAAGTATGAGAACCGTGAGAGGTGTACCCACGATCACTGGAAGGGGAAAAAAGGTTGTGAAAATAAAGGACTTATATAATCAAAGCCCTTTGGGTGAATCCTAAAGTAAAAAAAAAAAAAATCAAGGGAGCCAGGAACAAAGGGGAAAAAAAAACGAGTTACGCGAGGAGAACGTGGGAAAAACCCCCCCGGGGGAGATGACGGGAAAAGGGAAAAGGGGGGGGAGGGGGACCCAAATTTTGGGGGGCTGGGTTTGGATTGGCGAAGGGGTCAATCCCCGGGGGTTTTTCGCCCCGGGGGGGGGAAATGATTTAATTTAGACGGACAGGGGGCCCGGGGGGGGGAGTGGCGGGGGTTTTTACGCGTGGGGGGTTTTCTGTGTCTTTTGGGGGGGCCCATGGGTGGTCCCCACTCCCCCCCCGGGAATTGTTTAATTATGTCTAATTGGTCGTATATCAAAATTTACAACAAAACCCCCCCTTTTATGCGTAATGCTTACACCCGGGGCCCCGGCTGTAATTTGGTCTTGGCCCATTCTTCCTGTAAAATGAGAATTGGCCCCTTTCTCGTTCCGCGAAAAAATGGGGGAAAAAAAAAGGTAAAGCGGCTCACTTCGAGTCTTTTTCCCCAAAAGGGAATTTTTTTTTTTTTTTTTTTACATACATCTACTGTTTCAATACCTACCCTTTATTCCCTACATTTTTTTATTTTCCCAAAATTTTCTTCCCGGAATAAAGTTTAAAAGCTCTTTTTAATCGCATACATTGGAATATTAAAAAATTTTTAATCCCGTATTAATCACTTTTTATTTTGATGGTGAGGGGGAAGAATTGGTAAAAGTTTTCGAGCCCTGAGTTTGTAAAAGCTGAAACCCCTCTGTATCCCGTGAGTGTTCGTCCCCCCTCAAGGGGCCCCCCGACCTTTCTCAGGTGTAGGGTTTCGGAATCCTGGGTTGGCGATGGTATCATATTGGGGTTTTTTTTATTGTCATTTATATCCCGTGCCCCTGTTGAGGTTGAGTTTATTGGGATGACTTCCGTGCTTTTGTGTAAGAAATAGATGTCATTTCCAAAAAGCGATCCAAAACATTTAATTTCAGACCTGCATATATAAAAACAAATTTTTTAAAAAGTGTCTAATTGATTTTGAGTGTCTTCGCTAAAATTGCTTTAAAAATTTAAAATTTTTTTAATTTTTCATTTCTAAAAGATATTTAGGACAAATAGACGGGGAAGGGGAAAATCCCAAAAGCAGAAAATACATTTTTTAAATCTCCCTGGCGACTAAAGAAAAATGTTGGTCCCCCTTTTTTGAGTGGCTTCAAGGCTCCTCCAAATTCCTTTTTGGACATGCACCACAAGAAAATATTTTTTTTAAATGCAGAAATGAAGTTTAGCATTAGTTACAGATGATCTTGGGTTACATAAAAAAATTTTCTTTTTTTTTGTTCTTTAAAATTTTGGGTTTTTTTTGTAGTTTAAAAAAATATGTTCGATAAGCTATGGGGGGTACTGAAAAAACAAGAATACGCTAAATAAAAACTTGTCATAAACTTTAAACCCTTTGGTTTTCCCCTTTTATTTTTTTTTTTTTTTTTTACTCTGTGAAAAAAAATTTCACGTGTACAACCCCGTATGATTGTAGGAAGTTGTTTACAAATAAAATTAAAATTTTGCTATTTTCTGATTGCTATCATAAATTTTTCACAAAAAAACCCAATGAAAAAATTTTCCCCTTAACGCTCGGGTTTTAAACCCCTTTGGGAAATTTTTCGTGTAAGATGTCAAAATAATGATCCCCTATATAAATGAATTCATTTTGGGGGTTTAATTTTGTTTTCGGATATCGTGACACAGACAGAGAGAAATAAATTTTTTTCCCCCGTTTTTCAAGTGATGGGGGGTTTGCTAACCCCACCCAAAAAAATTTGTAACGGGGAAATTTAAAAAAGCTTAAAAAATTTAATTTTAAAAAATTAAAAATGCTCGGGGGTTTTTTTTTACTAACTTTTTTTTAAAAAAAATTTTTTAAAAAAGTTCTCAAAACTTTACATACTTTTTGGGGTTATTTTAAAAATTTTTGGGTAGTTTTTTATAAAGTTTTTTAAAACCCCCGGGTTTTTAAAACTGTATCCGTTTTAATGTCACTTAAAACGATTAATGTGATGGGGTTTTTCCCAAAAATACTTTTTAAAAAAAAGAAAAAAAAAAGGGGACAAGAACAAACGCACTTTTATAAAAAGCCCGAACTGATCTAACCCTTAAAATTTGCTAAAAAATTTATTTTTTACAAAAAAATTGGGTTCGAGCGGTGATATCATTAGTGGGATTTGGTTGGGTGTTAAAAAATTTTTTTCTTTGGGGCCTAGGGTAACTAGGTTTTAGCAGAAAAAGTAAATTTGAAAAAAAATGACTAAAAACCTTTATGATATTTTAATTGAATTTTTTAAACACGTGCGATTATTTGTTTTCTGTGTTCTGTTTACGTACATGTAAAAGAAAAAAAAATAAGCGAATGTCAGCGATAAAAATTTTGGTTTACAAGATCTGATTTCAGTCCCTTTTGTACGTAAATCATGGAACTTTTATTTTTTTTTAAATTGTATGAAACCCAAAGAATAAACCCCCAAAAAAATTTTAGGGAAATTTTTTTGAGCATTGCTTCGTTTTTTACTTTCCCCCCCTTATAAAAATATGTTTGTGATAGTTTCCCTATGAGGGTTTAAAAGGGAAAAAGGGGCAAAATGTTCGCTACCCATGTTTCCTTTTCCCGGGTTTAAAACGTAAAAAATTTACATGACCCGGGGGGTTTTTGAATTGAAGGGGGGTCGGTTACCCTTTTTAGTTTTGTAATTTTGAAATAATACCGTTGTTTTTATTGGGTTTTAATTGATCAGTTTAGAAACACATTTTTATTCTCTTACTAAGTACGGAATTTGGTTCGATTATTTCTGCTATTGAAAAGGGGTATATGAGGTAATTTGAGGATGACATGTATTTTGGAAAATTTTTCCCGAAAGTGATATTTTCACTTGGCTGGGACATCTATTTAGAGGGGCTCAGAAAGGTTCTTTGTTTAGGGCTAATCCTCAAAAATTAAGGATACCCCAAAATTTTAAACCCTATGACGCAAATGGGCCCAAAGGGGGGGGAGCTTTTTGTGTATTTTCCTGTCTTTACATTATTTTGCTGTATTCGTCTATGGGGTTGTTTAAATGTCCAAAAAACGGACAATGCCGTGATAATAAAAGTGTTTAGGTGGATTAAAAATGTATATAGAGGGGATGGGCCCCGGGGGGGGTCCGCCATAAGTGTAACATTTACGGGAAAATTTTTTTGTGTGGTGGTTTGTTAAACAGAGATAAATAGTTTTAATTAAATGTTATTTAAACGGTCTTTTAGTTTTTTTTTGCAAAATTTGTTCCCTTTTCGTTAATGAAAGAAAAAACGGTTTAAAATTTTAAATTTTAGTACAAGTTATTTAAATTTTTTTTATATTAAATCGGTTTGAGGTAAGAAAGGGCTAAATGGACTAATTTGCCTGTTAAAAAAAAGAACTTTTTTTTTAAAAAAAATTTCAGGTTTAAACTCTGGTAAGAAAAAGGGGTATTAAATCTCTCTGAACGCACAGTTCGAATAGTATATCCAAGACCAAAATTTTTTGCTTTTTATTTCCCAGTAAAGTTTAAAGAACATCCTAGTTGTTATTGTTATGGCTTTATTTTTCCTTTTAAAAGGGTCTATCAAGGCTTTTCAGTTTTTTACATAACACTCAAGTTTTTTTAAATTAAAAGTAAAACAATTCAAAAAAGGGATAACCTACGTCAGCACCCTACGTACAAAAAAGTGTTCAATCTTACCTTAGGGAAAAAAATTTTGTGTGCTTGAAATTTTTTAATTTTTAAAAAAAACACAAATTCATTAAATTTTTTTTAAAAAAAATATATTTAAACCCATTGTCAAAAAAAATTTAATAAAAAAAATTTTATATTTTTTTAAACCCGCTAATTCTGCTAAATTTAGAAAAGCCCCGGTAAATAATCGTAATTTTTTTAAAACATTAAATAAACTTCATGAAAGTTTGTTTTTTTTAAAAATTTTTTAAAAAATTGGGTAACTTTCAAAAAAAAAAGGGTTTTTTTTTCAGCGAATATGTAAATTTTATTGAAGTAAAAAATTTAAAAAGCGTTTATGATTGCAGTTTACAATCAAAAATTTTTGTGATAATATAAATTATTATCTCGCTTGATTTTGGTTAGTGCCTGAATTTTTAGAACCCCAATTTTAAAAACCCCTTGGTGATTTAAAATTAAGCAAAGCCCTTTTGTTAAGTTAGCTGTAGAAGGAAAAGTGAAAATAAAATATAAATTTATTTTATGTTTTAAATTTGTTTTTTAAAATTTGGGTTTTTGAAACTTTAATATAAACAATAAAAAGGGTTGGGTTCTTGAAAAATACAAAATTTTAAAATTTTACAACAACGATTCAAGTAAGGGTTCTAAGGTTTTAAAAAATATAGAACGTTAAAATTTTTGTTTTTAAAAAGGGTTTTAAAATTGGAAAAAAAAATTAAAATTTAAAAAAATTTTGAAAAATTTTTTTAAAATTTAACAAAAAAAAGTAGTTTTACATTTTTGAGAGGTTTGCCTCGTAAAAATTTTTTTTAAAACCCAAACGATATAATTTTATATCAGTAGAGGGTTTTAGCCTAATTTTTGGATTATGTTAAAAAAAATTTGGGGGAAATGAAGAAAACATAAAAAAAAATGTACTCGGGTTAAGGAACATAGCTCAACAGGTCTGTTGTATTCAGGTTGTTTTTTAATACTAAAAAAAGACTTTTTTTATGTATCACGAAAAAGTTATGAATGTTTTAAAAAAGGTTGGTCAAGGTCGGGTAACTGGAGATGGGGCCCAACTTTTTACTTTTTTTCAGAACTGTTATTTGATATCAAAACAAAAAAGACAAAATTTGGGGTTTTTCCCCAAATTTTCTATTTTGGTTATATAATGTTGTTTTCCCTTTACATGTTTTGTGAGTTAATTTTTTAAATTTTTGGGATATATTTTTTAAAAGTTGTCCGGCAAAAAACAAAAAAAAATATCGGTTTATAAAATTTACCATTTTGTAAAAATTTGTATTGAGTAACGTTTCGGGAAAAATTAATGTAAAAAAAACCCCCAATTTAAAAAATTTTCATAAACTAAAAATTTTGGTTTCAAAAAATTAAGTTCCCAAACCCGGGTTCTATTTTTACATAACTTGAGTTTAGGGGAAATTTTTTGGCTCAGTTATTCCCTGAAACAAACGATCAACAAAAAAGTCAAGGAATGTGTTTAAAAACTTTTTGACTTTTGTAAAACCCCCGTGAAAAAAATTTTAGTCGACTTACCCGCTGTTAGTTTCCCCCAGAATATTTTTTAGTATGAAATACCCTTAGGGGACTCAAAAAATTTTAATTTTTTGTAGACCTGTAGGGGGGGGTTTCCCCCAACCGGGAAAAAAACCCCGTGAATAGAAACATTGAAAAAAAAACAACGCAAAAAAAGAAAAAAAGTTTTGTGGAGACAAAGTGGATATTTGGTTTGTTTTTTTGGGGGGAAAAAAAAAAGTGGCGGAGGGCGTCTACCTTATGGGGGAAGAATTCCTTTAGAATACGGCCCCCTTTTGATCTTCCACTACAGGAAGCACCGTTCACTGGGGGTTTTAAAAAATTGATAAATTTCACAAGACGCAAAACCCCTTTTTGGAAGGTGCACGGTAGTCCCAAATGCCCCCCCCATAACCCCCCTGTAAAGGACCAAAAGGGTTTTTTTACAAAAACCGAGTACAATGTGTATAAGATTTTCTTTCCCCCTTTTTTTCGTTTTTTAAATTTACTGAACACTGTCCAATAATAAATCTTTCGACATGAAAAAGGGTTTAATTTAAAAAATTTAATATCAGTCCTTTACAAAAGTTTTTCACTGGGATAGGAACTAAAAATCTTTAGCTCTCTAACGGTTACGTCCATTTAAAGGGAAATTTAGAAAAAATAAATTCAAGGCGGTCCCGCCGTGCAGCTTTATAAATATCCGAGAATAAGCCCTGTAAATCTTTACAAAAACCGTTTTTACGGGGGGGCCCCCAAATTTTTGGGGGGGGTTTTGGGGGGGGGGGGGGACACAAAAATATTCGGTAGATGGGAGGCCCTTTTTAATCCCTGGCGCCCCGGCCCCTTTTTCCCCTTTGCTTTTTTCCCCCTTTTTTTTTTTAAAGGTGTACCCTTTTCCCAAACCCTTTACTTTACCCCCCATATATGGCAAGTAATTTTTCCCTTTATTTTAAAACCCCCAGCCGGGTTCGTTTAACAAAGCTTTTTTTAAAAATTTTTACCCCTTTTTTTTTGGGGAGTTTTAAAACTCTTTCCTGAACCCAAAAACTAGCCCTTTTAAAGGGTTTGGGGTAGTTTGAGGTATAAAGTTTACGTTAAAAAGGGGTTGTGGAAAACCCCTTTGCTAATTTTTTTTTTCTTTATCTCATTTGTGGAATACAATCGTATAGTTTAGATATGTTTTGTCGGTGGTGTTTTTAAAGTTTTTATACTAATTTTTGGGTTTCCTCAAAACCCAAAATTTTTTATCACAATGATTCTTATTTTTTTCAACTGATAAAAAATCTAAGAAAAAAGTAATAAAATAGTTTTTTTTTTAAGGTTTTTTTTCTATAAAGTTTGCGGGGGTGGGGAAAATTTTTTTGATCTGCTTTTTGGGGTTTTTTATTCTATTGTTTAAAAAGAAACAAAAAACCCAATTGTTCGCTCGGGAAAAAAATTAAAATATTTGTTTACAGTGTTAGGATTGTATCTTAAAATTAAATTATTGTTGCAGAATGCGGGGTTTTTGTGGCTAGAAGATGGTTTGGAAAACGTAAGCAACGGGGGTTTAGAAAGGGAAAATTAAATTTTTATAGCCCCAGATTTCAACCCATAAAGGCTCTTTTTGATTTTTAAAAATTTTTGTTTGCTTCGCATTTTTAATGCCCCCCGTTGAAAAAGCAGAAACTAGATTGTGGGAAAAGAAATCCTTTGCGGATTTCCTGGAATTTTTGGGAGTTATTGCGTGGTATAACACCTGACATTCGAAAGTCTGCTGGTAGATGTCCCTGGATAATATGCTCACTTAAGATTGTTTTTTTAGAGTGTCCCCCGTTGGTTTTATTTTACAAGTTAAATTTTTTAGTAATTCAATTATATTTTAGTAACACAAAATTATATAAATTCATGGTGTTTTCTTCATTTAAAAACTTGTTTTTAGATGGCTTGAGACTAAGCTATGTTTTGAAACCCATTAATTTTTTTCTAACGTTCAGATCCCCCCTTTAAAAAAAAAAGAAGACTTAAAAATCAAAATGTTGTCAGAAAATAAAAGGTATAAAAACTGGCTTTTATAAATTTCGTTAATAACTATTTACCAAAGGGAAAAAATCAAAAATTTTCTTGGTAGGATTTCCGGAGTCTCCGTAGGAAAACTCTTGTTTTTTTTTCATGGCTGTATTTATTTAAAAATATCACAAAAAAATTTGTTTATTCGCCGGGTAAATTTAAATTTTTATTGAAACAGACCTGAAAAGTGATTCATTTTCTGGTAAAGTAAAATAATAATTTTTTTTAAAGTATTATTTGGGGGGAAAAGGTTTTGGAAAAATTTCGTTTCTTATTAATCTATGTACAAAATTTGGGGGTACGCCCCAAGTTACATGTGCCCCCGTTTTTTTTTTTTGTTTTTTTTTTTGGGGCCCCTTTTTTTTTGGGGGTTCCCCCTTTTTTCTCTCAACAGCTGCCCAAAATGATGTACCGGAATGCGAATGAAGACGTGGACATAAAAAGGGCCCCCCATACCCCGCCCCGTATTGCAATTCACGTTAAAAATCATGTACAGTATACTCGGGAAACCCCCCGCCCCCACGGCAGAAACTATGTCACTCTGCAGTTTTTTCCCTTTTCCCCTCTGTCGGGGAAAAAAAATGTGCGGGGGGAAAAAGATTCTATGATGTAATAGTTTTGACAAAAACGTGTTATTTAAAAAAATAAGTAAAAAGTTAATAATTTTTCCTGATCTTAATGTAGAAGGGGGGCCCCCCTTTGGCCGAAAAAAGGGTTTATGGAGTTATTCTGGACCAATGAGAAAGCAGCAAGGCGGTAGGCCAGCCCCCCCCCCCCCCCCCTCCCCCCCCCCCCCAAAACCCCCCCCCCTCCTAGCCCCCGCGGCGCCCCCCCCCCAAAAGGGAGAGCAGCAACCCCCCCCCCTTCGAGGCGATGGCGGACGAGCGATGGCGGACGGTTTTTATGGCGGATGAACAAAAAAAATTTTTTTTCCGGCGGCCCCGGGGGCCGAACCCGGACCCCCGATGCGAGACTGTCGCGTGACCACTGGACCCCGGAGACGGTTGTGCGTGGGGGGGCGATTTTGGCTGTACGTGCGGCGCGGGGGCCCGGCGTTTTCGGCGATCAGCTGTTTTTTTTTTTAGCTTTGCGACTGCGGTGCTGTATTGGTGAGGAAAGGGAACAAAACACGGTTACAACATTCTGGTAGCGAAAGGGGGGACGCAAAAAAAAATTTTTCCCGGGCCCCGGATTTTAAAACCCCCTCCCGGGAAAATAAGGGCGGGCTTAGACCACTGGTTGGCTATTTAAAAGCGATGATTTTTTCTTTGTGTAGGCGGCATAATCTCATTCAGCAAATTTGGGGAAGGCGGTACAGCTGTGCATTCCAAAGACCCACAAGCTTTGTTACCCGACCTCTCTAGTTACTCTGTCAAAATTTTTTTACCCAAAAAAAGGGAAGCGTTTAAAAGGTTTAAAAAGGTACTTTTTTTTCGGTTATTGTAAAAAAAAAAAAAAAAACCAGTAGGTCGGAATCTTGCTATTGGATTTGGTTTAATAGGACGGAAAATTACCCCAGTGAAATGTGTGATTGTTAATGATAACCGGAGAAACAATTAAAAATAACTACCCTTTTTTTGGGAAATTAGTAGCCCAGTACTCTCTCCAAAGGGCCCCCCCGCCCCCACCACCCACCAAATCGAAAAATTTGTCGTCTTCTTCTTCTTCTTTGTGTTGAAAATCCACTCTCGGATTCTTTTTGATTCTGAGTCCCAAAAAAAAAACCCCCAAAGTTTCTAACATTTCCCCAGGAGACTGTTTTAAGAGATTGAATGGGGGCGATTCGAAAAGGGGGCACGGGGGGGGTGATGGAGTCGGGCAACAGGTCAAAAAAACGTAAATACAAAGGGGAAAAAGCAGCAATAATTACTAAATTATATCTTAACGAGTCGGCGCGAACACAGTTTCTGAGGGAAGACCCCAATTTTGGGGAAAACCAGCAACTGCATGTGGGCACCAATGTGACGGTACATCTCCCAAGACATATCTAAAAATACCCGGGGAGGGGGGGTTTTGTTGCCGAAATAACACGTGTTTATTTTCCTACTACGTTTATTAAAAGCGTTCTGTTACATACATTTCCAAATCTTAACATCTCCCAAAAGTCCGTAAACCCGTACATTAACTTTATCCCTTTTTAGGGCGACGTCATTTTTTGTAGATCACTGTCATCTAAATTTTTTTCAAATCTCACGGTAGAAATGTGACGGCTTTTTGGTGCTGTCCCCTTCTACGGAATTTTACGCCTTCCCGGCAAATTTGTGTCCCCCTTTCTTTGCCCCCCGGATCCTGTAGCCAGCTTTCCGTGTCAATCTTTTATCGCCTCTTTGGTTTGGGGGTTCACCATGTTTCTCCGGGACGAAACTTTGTAGAAAGTTCCATTTTTAATCTGTAAAGGAAAAACCCGAAAATCTGTATAGCGAATAATTTTAAACACGAGTTCATCGAAAAAACTGTTAACTTGGCTAGGGATTGAAAAAAAATTTGCTGAGCCACACCGAAATAGAGAGCGCAGTCGAATATTTTAAAAGAAAACAGTTAAATGTGTAGTGTATCATTTACCTGTAATGAGAGCGTCGACCGTAACAAAGAGTGATGTGACGATCAGCTCGCCACAGGTATATATATCCCTTTGGGAAAATGAAATTTGGAGGTAGTCGCGGCTGTGGTGGGTGGCAAACTGCCAAGCAAATATAGACAGGAATGCAGCGTAGTTGACCCACTTTTCCCCATCACCACGGTAGGCATGAGCCAGGCCGTAGGGGCCCTCGGGCGCGTTTTTTTATATAGTGAGTTTCCCCAGAGGCCTAATCTCATTAACAAAAACACTGAACACGTCAAGTTCTCAACTCAATGCCGAACCTTTTCCCGGTCACCTCTCTTTGTCTTGGGAAGTGGGCCCCAACCACCCGCCCACTCTGCCCTTTGATGGCCACTCCATAAAAAATTTGCCACCCCCGAAAAAGTAACTTTTTTTTGTGTCCTTGCGAGACGTTTTACGAGTCCGTTAAAAGTTCTAACTAAATGCCAAACCCTTTTCCCGTCTCACTGTCAATACTCGCAAAAACTTTAATTTTTTTGCAAGGTTTTTCTGCCCCACGTGAGGTTTTGGGAAGTTTCAATTTAAATGCCAAACTCCTTAGCTTCGCAAACCCATTTTTTCCGGGGAGTAGTCTCAACTCAATGCCAAAACTCCCCCTCCTTCCGAGAAGGACTTTTTGTACTAATCTACATTAAACTACTAGGCGGCGCGACAAGTCACTTTATTTGGGTAAAGCCTTTCATATGATTTGTCTCATCCAGTGAAGCTGAAGCATCTTCGTCGGTTTCATACAAGCCACTTTACTTGGAAAAGTTTCAATGTGACCCCGTTGTAACTTACAGAGGATGAGCGAGAATCCGTTCTCAGTAAGATTCCTACAAGTCACTTTACTTAGGAGCCTTTAAATGTGATCGTGAAACACAAGCAAGAATCGGTTGTTAAACCTTTTTAAACTCGGTAAAGCCTTTCAATTTTGGCCCTATGTAAAACTGGATTTTTTTAAAGACACATTACGCTTATCACAAATAAAAATTTAAACATTGGTCCTAAAGAAATTTTCCCAAACTAAGGTTTTGGTACAATAGTATGTAACCCCCGGGTCCAGCTGTTCAGCAAAATCGTGTATAAACTGCTCCGTAGAACCTGGGGACGATTATTACCCATCCAACAGTAAGTGTCAAAGTTCGGCATCATTCCCCGTAAAAGAATTCAGGAAGGCGAGCATTTTCCCAAAAACGTGTCCAATTACTTTTTGCTGAAATATTCTCACATGTCAAACGAAAAAGTATAATTTGCCGATAAAAGCTTCCAATTAGAAAAACGACTAAATTTCAAAAAAGAACGCACAGTGGCACACCCACAGGCACTTTTTGGGTCTCGAGAAATGAGGTCCATTTCAGCAGCGGTAGCGCAGCAGCTGTACTCGCCATGCTGAAACGATGTAATCTCAACAGTGCCTGAAAAGAATGACTACTAAGCGGACCGGGTGAGTCTGTTTATTCCCGGATTTTTAAAACGACATCTAGCAGCGTCCAATTTCAAAACCGTACATTTCAAACAAAGGCGCTGTGTTGGGTAGGGAGCAGGAAAACGATTGCGTTCCCCTTTTCAAAAATGCATAATTTTACTACTGTCATAAACTGCCGGTTGTCCAGCTCACAAACGTTAGATTTAAAACCCTCCTTTTAAAAAAATTCCCCTTTCCCCCAAAGACCACGTGTATAAATTATGGTAAACGGCTTGCACAGGTTTTCGAATACACTTCCACTGTAAGGAAATCGCCTTCCCTTTCCCCCAAGATCTGTGATAGTTTCTTCTCTAACCACAGAGCTGTTGGGACGCATTTTCTTGTTTAATCTCTCCCTAAAGGGAAAAGGAGGTTTGAAAAAAATTTGACTTGAAAAGAATTAGCCACAATGGCAAACTCTTTATTATAAAAAGGGTTTTTGTTACCTTGAAAAGCTTGAAATTCAACTACTGCCACTTCATCCCGCTGGAATGTGGCCCCAAAGTTTGTAAACACTGACTCATCAAAAAGTCTGTCGCAAAAAATGAGTGGTAAAGCCTCAGGCGGATCACGTAACCCTCGTCCCGGGCTTTTCCCTTTTTTAGGCAATGCTAACACTCACCGACGAAAAATTCAATAGATCCCCGTTAAAAAAAACTGTTGATTTGACGTGTTCGCAGGCAGACAGTTGGTGAATGAGTCCCCCTGTCTACGGACAGATTTAAAGTATTCTTTCCGTCGTACATACAACGTATGCTGACCAAATACTCTACGTACCACAAAATTTTTCTCCACTTTTTGCTTTTAGAACACTGATCTATGCACGCCTGTCGATTCCAAAAGTCCCGTGGGTTTGGTTCGCGCACCCTAAAGAATGTTGAAAATTTAGGTTTCCAAAACGCAAACGTTTCCCCTTTTAAACCTTCTCAAGTAACCGACAAAAAACCCTGTCGTGATCAACAAAAAATCCTACAATCAAGTATTTGGAACAATCAGGATTCAAAAAGTAAAGAGACTTTAGAAACACACCGGTAACTAATTCGGGAGATTTCGTTTTGAGCTTTTACGGATGATTCCCTTGTCTTTTTCCCCATTGGTTGATCACCACTGGTCCTCCTCCTCCCCTTGAACACGCATCACGACTGTACCAGTTGTTTTCCTCTTTCGCTCCATGATCACGAATGATCTGTACACCTTGAGAAAAACCTTTAAAAGTCCCCTGACGTTTAGTCACTGCTTTAAAATTTAAATCCCCTCCTCCTCCTCCTCCTCCCCCCTTTTTCCCCATAGAGGATATCGTATAGTCACTATATCTTCTATGACATCGTCGTCGTTTTGCACAGTTTTTATCGAAATTTCATTTAACAGTCGAAAATTTCATCTTTCCCCCCTGTCAATCTTTACACATAACAAATGTCTGGTACATCTGGACAATCCGGTGCGGTATAGGGCACATCGCATAATGCATGAGCCATCACTCGTCCGTTTCATTGTTGTTAACGGTGATTGGGATTAATCTAGGTTTTCCCACCGCCCAAATAAAGGGACAATATTTTCTTCCGTAAACCCTTTCCATCGTGGCGCCCCAATTTGAAACTGAAAGATTCTGCTTTTTGCATCGTTTTTTTATTCACTTTTACATCATCTTCTTTCCCGTCCCCTTTTGAGCATTGTGAAACGAAATACGAGTAAATGAAGCAGTAGACAGTAGGTTTGTGGTTTTGGGGGGCCTTAAACGTTTTCCGTACCCCTCAAATTCTACCCCGCACATCGACAGGTCCAATTTGGGACCGAATAAATTTGGCGTAAAACAATCAATCACATACAGAGGTTTTTTTTATTTTTAAACGTGTCCAGACTGACGTCAGGCCACCGACACCGCCTAAATCGCCATAATAGAGTTTTGAAATACAAACATTTCATAGAATATACGGTGTCTCCGTGATTGTTGTCAAAAGGGAAATATTGTGTATTTAAATACAGGCGGATGTTCGATAACTTCCCAACTTTTAAAACATGACATGTCTTTCTTTAATTGTTTTTCCTTTCTGTCTGGAAAGCTCAACACGTATGTGGTTTTTTCCCAATTGAGAAGAATTTTTTTAATACCCCATGATTGACGTTCACTTTGCGGCAGTACAGGTATTCGTGCAACTCCCCGTCTAAACGGTATATGTATTGGAGTATCTTTTTCAAACTAGACGTAGGATTTTAGCACGAACAAGTGGGGATACAGAGATGTGAGGAAACCCGCCAGTACAGTTTGGGTGTCTTCAAGGGTGGGTCGCTGCGTCATCGCTAATAATAGCGTTGGATTGTCGCCGACCGCAGCAGTACAAACTCTTGTTTTTAAAATTCACAATTATTCGCTGTAATCCTCTGCGAATCCAACAACAACTAAAGGCACAGAAAAAGAGAATTTGTTCATTTCTTTCTTTTCCCCCGGGGCCCCAACCAGCATGCATTTTTTCCCGATTATTTTCGTTTCCCCCACGAGCTGATAATTATTTTTAACGAACTGGCTATACCCACATTTTTTTTGTGCGATCCCAAATTTCCACACCCCCAATCTCGTATCGGAATCACAAAGAGAAAAGCAATCGCGTTGTTAACCCAAAACAAATTTAGCATTTTTTGTAGTCAGCTTTCTTACCGCTTACTGTACCCAAAAACGTGTAGTGTGCTTTCAAAAGGATTGTTATTTAAAACCTGATAACTGAATTTTGGGATCCGTATTTCATCGTTATTATTAAACGTGGTTGAAGCATACGGATATGTGTGTGATTTCCCGTCCGTAATGATTTCCCTTGTACTCAGCGGGGGTCTCTCTAAAATCGAGCATTTTTTTAAAAATTGCGCCGGGTTAATTTAAAGCCCAAAAGAGCGCAAGAAATTGCGTTAGCAAAAGTAAACCCCTATCAGGCGCGAAAAGGTCAATGACCCCGAATATGTTCACACCCCCTTAAATACTAAACCCCTGAGCACCCCCTTTCTTTATATGCAACCCCAAAGATAACTTTCCAACTCTGAGATTTACAGATTGTTTTTCCCTTTATCTTTAAAAACTCGACGTTATAGGTGGCACCTTTTTGAACGTTGAGCTAAATAAACACTGTACCAGGTGTCCCCGACTATTTTATACCCCGGCTCTACTTGTGGAAAAGAACTGTGAAAAACGTGACTCTCTTTCGCCGTTATCCAAAAGAGCCGCGAACAACGTTGCATCAACTCTTATGGTTACCCCCGAGATATTCACAGGCAGGTTCTGAAGTGTGTACTTTATTAGCTTGCAGCACCTTTTGTGAAGCCCCAATATCGATGCAATTGGGGCCTTCTTGCTGAAATCAATTGACGTTGCTTTTAATTCGGTCCCTTTAAAATATTGTTTTGCATTCAACGGACTGTGATCCCCTCCGGTAGTCTCCCCTGGTATATAATTTTGCAATTCTTCTACTTCGTAAAACCTTACCCCAAAACGTTTTTCACTTCATCATGGTTTCCGTAATAAAATTTTACGTTTACATTCTTTTCAATATTGGGAATGAATGAACTGCTCAATTATCACCAATTACGTAAACGATCACTGGTGTCGTATGGAGGAAATACGTCACAGTTTCTGAACCTTTCCCCCTCAGGCAAAACATTCTTTTTTTCCCCCTGAAAAAAATCTAAGGGACAGATGTCCCCATACAACTGAAAACAAAACCCCCGAAAGACTTTTTAAATTATACTGTATGTCAGCGGTGGGTCGAAAATAGTATATGAGTTCCCCAAAGGGGCGAAGATTTCCGAAACTGTCAAATAGCTCACATTATCCGGTTTTTTGTAGCAAACCCAATGAGTACCGTCACCGTAACTTGAGTTCCC
Organism: Homalodisca vitripennis; assembly: GCF_021130785.1. NCBI lineage: Eukaryota > Metazoa > Arthropoda > Insecta > Hemiptera > Cicadellidae > Homalodisca > Homalodisca vitripennis. Next base: position 37,928 of record NW_025779472.1, read on the forward strand.
GATTAACTATAGCTGACTCGTTTTTTTTTGGGGAAAGGTTTTTTGGGGAGGGGGGGGAGAGGAATATTATTTAATTTTAAGGGGGGGGGGAGGAGTTAAGGGGGTAAGATTTGATAGGGAGGGATAATTGGGAGGGGGGTAGGGGGGTAAAAGTAAAATTGAGGGGGGGGGGGGTTTAGAGGGGGGGAGGGGGGGAGGGGAAAGGGGGAAATGGGGGTGGGTGAGGTTAGTTAGGGGGTTGTGGGATGGGGATAATTTTTTTGATAAAAAGGAGATAAAAGGGGGAGTGGGGGGGGGTTTTTTGGGGGGAAGGGGAAATGTTTGTTGTGGGGGGTGGGGGGGATTTTGGGTTTTGGGGTTTGAGGGAAGGGTTGTTAATTGTTGTTGTAAAAGAAAAGTGGGGGGAGGGGAAAAGGTGGGTTTAGTAAAGGGGAAGGGAATGGGGGAAGAAAGGGGGAATTTTTAATTGGGGGATGGGGGGGGGATTGATATGGGGGTGTTGGGGGAGGAATTTGAGATGGGGGGAGGGGGGGGGGGTTTTTTTATGATTATTGGGGGGGGGTTATTGAATAGGGGAGGGGGGGTGAGTTATAGTGATAATGGGGGTAGGTAGGTTGTGTTTAGGTTTTATAGATAGGTTGTATATTTAGGTTTTGGGATGGGGATATTTTAAAAGGGTTTGGGAGGGTGGGGGGGGATTAGTTAAAGTTAGGGGGGGGGGATTTAAAATTTAAAGGGAGGAGGGGGGGGTTTAGGGGGGGGAGGGGGTTTTTGGGGGGGGATATAGGGTAGTTAGATATTAAAAAAGTGGGGTAAGGGGGGGAATGCCTTTGGTACGCTTTGAAGCGTCGTCCAAACTTTTCCACTACTCATTTAACAAGTGATGAGACATCCTCCTGTAGCATTGCTCTTTATAAATATCCTATCCCAGTCAATATATGTGTTTCATCAGCATCTAAGGCGGTGTGGAAGCGAGCTGGAGGTACGGTAGTGTGTATCTTGTAGATCCAGTGAAATAGTTGAACTGCTAGACGTCTTTATAGCTTTTCTTCATTTGTAAATTTTGTAAGCTGTTTATTTGATCCAGCTGAATAAGGCGCTTGATTCTGAAAGGATTGCAATTTGAGAGTACAGTCTTCTTACATCTTTCCCTTTAGCTTTTTGTTTACAGTATTCATAAACTCTCATGGATGTCTTGCTTCTTCAGAGATTGTGGCCTCATGACCAACAAACTTATTGACGGTCATCTCATCAATGATCTGAATCTCGCGTTACCATCACCTGATATAGTCTTTGATTCTTAATCTTCTTCAATGATATTTATAATCTCGTTCTTGTGGTTCGTGTTTCAAGCTTCAGCGATGCCAACAACAGCCTAGACGGTCGCACAACTCATTTGGATCGTCCAGTAAACCGTACGGATCTGATAGTGATTTAGTCCACACTATGAGCTTTCCTGTCAGCTCCAGAACCCTTAACTACTTTTGGAAATAATCTGAAATTACATACTTATACTTGAGCGACCGTGTTGCTATTGATAACACCATTTGGGTTATAGTTTCTTTTATGAGCGCTAGTTTTCTTCAGTATATCTTTGTAAGCGATTTTGTCTCGCTTGTAGATTTCATCATCTTGTATTCGCTGAAATCAACTCGTACCGACCCTCTTGTGCTTATACGCCACATCATCTATTCGAATACTACCGGTCCTCATCAAAACTGCAATTCATTATTGCCACCCATTAAATATTTTTTTCGTAACGAGGACCTGATAAAGATGTCAATTTTTAGATGAAACGCCCACCCAATCCTTCATAAGCTCTTGCATGTACTTTCTGGTCAACGGATTATCAAAGCTGTCGGCGATAAATTGGACGGACTCCGTCTGTAGACCCGTAGGTTTGAAACATTTTGTAATTTCGCTGTTTCCACCATCACCTTGGCGTCTGTCTCAAACACATTCTTCTGCTCGCAGAATCAATTCTAGTGAGACCGATGGTTTTTAAATGGGACAGATTAGGCGAAGAAAATACATTTGGTAGAAAATCTCTGAGTTTTCATCATCGTCATCATCTGCCTCATCTTCCACTTTTCTTGATTTCCTTCTTGAAATCGGTGGTGTAAAGTGCGTGTCGCCTTGGTGTCACGCAATCCTTGATCAACGGCTTGTATTGGCTTTCAAACATCTCCTCGACTCCAATATCACCCCGCTTAAACCGATTATACTTTTGTTTTATAAGGCTTTCTTTAATTTTGATATCTCCTCAAAGCTGCTTCTTGTTTTCGCGTCATGATTGACACTGAACCCCCACAGCCTGCTATCTGTTTATTTAGATAGGATTTTCCACATCTGTTCGAAAAATGATGAAGTATCGAATAATCTGCACTCGTCATAGCCGCGAAACTACCTTTTAAACCTCCACTCTACGTCCAAACCTTACCCTCTTCACATGGCAGTTCTACTGTGTCTAATTAAAACAATGCCTCGCTTCTTGTTTTTCTAATGTAACTAATCACTTCTTTAAGTGAAACCACCAGAGGTCATGGTAGGCCGTATTAATATCTGTCCTGTCACAGGATAGAATCTAGGTATTCGTTCTCGTAGCAGTCATATCTCTAAAAATAAATGTTCTATTAATACCGTGCCGCCACTGAGGGATCTCAGCGACCGTATACTGTTTCGTTTGAACACTGTTCTTGTCCATATATTCCTTCAAACGTTGATAGGTCGATCAACGTTAAGTGTTGTGCAACATATATGAGTTTAGAAGAAGAAACTCATCCGCGTTTGGCGCCGGTAAATTCATGCCAGCTTTCTAAACAGTTTTGGTTGCAGATGTATTTTATACTCACCGGTTTTCGTTACCAAAGAGATGCCGAATTTTTCGCACTGCAGTGGTACTGTGGGTAGATGCAATTTCAAGAGAATCTGCTGTTACAGGTCCTTGACATATGTTGTTCACGCAGCAAACGGTTTACCCTAACCCCGCCTTCCCATTACACTACTACTTAGGCATTGGGTCCGTAACTTAACATTGTAACTTATTTTAAGTAACACCTGCGACCGCAGTGCACGTTCTATAGAGTGTAACGGGGGATCTAACTGGTATACTGCGTGTCTCAGTCCAACACTATACACTTAGATGGCATAAGGTATATCACAAGCATACTCAACATCCTTAAGTATATCTTAGTAAAGTTCAAACTACCGTGACGTTACTGAGTTTCAATATCCGTCTTGCCAAGAGGTCGGGAACGGTCCCTAAACCGAGACAGTAGGTCATGGGGTTCAACGCACCGTACCGTTTATGGCATGTATCCACATGGTAAATTAACCAATTCAATAGTACATTCTTCTCACTGACACTGCGCTATAAACCTATCCCACGCTATCTCTGTTGTATATAACGCTGCTAGATGAAAATCATCAACAGCAACTATTGGCGGTAAGCTCCTGCTGTAGCAACCTGGTCTTCTATGACGCCAACAAAGTCTACTTATACGCCATGACCCGTGTGCACCGCGTCTACTGCAATAGTTACCGCAAACCTTTTTCTTATCTGCGTAATACCACGTGCAAAGATTAGAGCTTACCTTTGTAAGTCTCTTGAGACCACCAGTAACCGGCAATCTGCATACCTTCTAACGTCGTTGTAGTAAAGATCCGCGTACTCATAGTGACTCAAGAAAGTGTCAACCCCAACGCTGTAATCTGCCCTTATAAAAAGGTCGCGATCCCTTGTCTATTGACAAGAATCCATGCTTTTCATTCCACGCCTAGAGGTGCATAGTTTTTTCAAAGAGTCTACGCATGGTCTGTATTGATAGTGATCAGCGTACACACTTTTTTTAAGATTCATGTCATCCTGTTTTAAAAGAGTATTAAAAAATTTGCATTGTCTCGTATCATTGGTTTGGTTGGGGATCCTGCTGTACGTTTGGCCAAGAAGAAAACATCGATATTTTGTGACGGCCCCATAGTGAAATAAGCGCGATGTTGTCTTGCGCTTTACACACGCTATGTCGTCGAAAACCATAATGGAATGCGGTTTGGTCTTCGCTAGACTTAATAACGGTGTTATTGTCATCTGAAGGAAAGTAACCAATCCTCTTTAGGCAATAACCTTTGTGAGGCAAGAAATTGTAATTGGGTGATAAAGTGATTTTAGAAAAAACGTACACGTTCTCGTAAACAAGGCCGTTTTGGATCAAACAAGAGTGAACAGCAACGTTGGTTTTACCCGCAATTAGAAGGCCCTGCAATAATACAGCGTATAGAGTTTGGTAGGAGAAGACCGTGCTTGCTTTTTTCCAAATCTCCCCCTCCACCCACATACCGGTCAAAAATTAGACACTGGTAGCTCCAGAGACTGCTTCACGACAACGCATTCCAGCTGTTTTACTGACTGCGCATCGTAAATATCTATGTTTAAATATAGCTTGCACCAGCAGATCCGCTCTCTCTCTCTCTCTCTCTTGGACGGTAACATTATGTCCTCAGATAATATGCTTCTTTGTCTATCCACTTATCACTTTTTTTATCGAAACCTGTCCATCTAACAATGTACTTATCTTTTTCTTTTAATACTTTTTCGATAGATAAACTGTCACAAGTTTTTTTGCTTATGCTAGTTCCTCTTTGTAAAAACCACTTTTAACACAGTCCCGCTAGAGTCCAACAGAATGTAAGTCTTTGGATTGCTCGGTTTCACGGCGAAAACACTGTGAATATTTCATATTTCGTCCAGTCGCATTAACCTTATTTTTTTAAAAACACGCTTGCACTGTGCTAATTCTTACTTTATCGTTCACCGTTGAAACTTTGACTCGATCTGTTTTTTCCCTTTAATTTCTTCTCTCTGATTTTTTTCGATACGCTTCAAATAAGCTTACGTTTTTTCCCTCCACATCCTTGCTGGTTTCATACCGTGCTCCTGTTACCGGACGCGTTTACTCCTTAACTATTCTCGGTACATGGAGAGCACTCGTAATTACCTCTAGCAGTAAACAGTTTCCACATTTTTTCTTTTAGCGACCGATTTGAGCCGTTTCTACTATACTTGCCTTTACAGCTCTGTAGTAAGTGTTATAGTGATTTATTTCGTACCCTTCTTCAGTTTTGTTAACATGAATGTTTTTGAAACCATTCTTACCCTGATCGTCTGAAAGTTTCTTCATCTTATGCTTCTTCAAAATTGGTTCTAACGCTCTCGCTACCTCTAATCCGGTTTTACTCTTTAGCGGTACAGCAAAAGCAAACTTTGTTAAGCGATATATCTCGTAAGTATGTATTTTCATACCTTTGTTTTTCACCAGCGTACGGGTAGCATCTCTCACAAGATCCGCTTGGAACACACCACTTAACAAACCCCAAACCCTTATCCTCCCCTGCCACAAGTCCCTAGCTCCTGTCGCCGGACATATACTCCACTAACTCAATAGCAATCCTCAATACCCAAAACGCAATGCATGAAAATCTACGAAATCCTTTAATATAAAACCCCCTACCATTCAACAGCCCCATCCACCGCTGTCGACCGTGGCATGCTCCAAAAGACGCTAGTACATGCGCTCCGTTTATCCCCCTGGCATTACCGATGGTTGTCAACACTCTGATCGAACTGTCCAACACGGATCCGACCGGGAATACCCATACCGCCCACAACCAACCGCTGGTATGCTGTGATGAGACAAACGATTCCCACCTCCCCTTCCTTGTCCGTTGAACAAGGGAATTCTCTCGAGCAGCGATAAAGGACCGAGAGTATGATACTATATTCCCTTTAGTAGTGGTGGTAGGATTTGGAAAGAGTTTATATAACTAGAGTCCTGCAGAGGCATAAATCGGATTAGTGGCTGAAATTAGCCTTATTGCATACTTCATATCATTATAAACACCTGCTGACGTAAACAGGGTTTCTCGAGCGCTTTTAACAGGTGGTGGAACGCTAGAGGTGCCCGTCCAGTGAAGGTTTTCACACCATCTACATGCGTGAGTCCTCGTCACCTTACATGGTCCACCAGCTCGTAACGACGAAGGAAAAGTTTGTTTCTTCTACGGTGTTTAGACCCAACCCCCTCGTCACCCCGGCTCTGGAACCGCGAATACACAGCGCAGGATGTTGCGTCACAACATGGGTGTTGACCACATGTGCTAGTAGAAGGCGCCGTTCTGGCCACGTATCCCGCTCTCAGTACTGAGTTCGGCTCCGTGCAAGTGCTACCAATTTATCTTGGTGCGTATCACCTATACTCTTTTCTCGTTGATACGTTTTTTTAATAATACCACTACACTATCATCCTCTGCGTCATCCGTGGTCTCCAGTGCTAGTGATTAGTAGTTTTTTGCGGAATTCGCAATCAGGATATTCGGGTGAGGAAGATGAAGAACCAGAATATTTCCGGTGTCGTGGTGATGGTGGATGGAGTTCGACTAAAGGGAATACAGTAACAGAGTGTAAATTTATTTCATTATTTTTTCTCATTTTCGCTCCAAACTCAATTTCGACTGTGACAATAGACTCATTACTTGTTAACAATATTCTGAAGTGTACAGCATAAGGTACCATCTAACTGGTTTTTGACATTTTTACAATAACCATAAGGCAGGGTTCCATACTCACCTTCGCGTCTAGCGTTTTGGACCTGTAATTTTGAAAACCTTGTCTCTTTGACAGTAACTATTTGCCTGGACTTTGTTCATCCCTAATTCTGTTTTCTCAATATCGAGTGTTACCCAGGTTTCACTAAGTAAACCATTTCTTTAAGTTTTTCAAAATTTAGAATTTTTGAAGTTTTTAGGTAAAGATGAGACCCCTTGATTTTGCAGACAGATACAAAATCGTTTTTGTTGTGGAAAAAACGCGATAAGCATACGTCTTGGACCACCGGAAACAAATCTACAATATGAGATCCGGGGACCGTAGTCTTACCAGCTCGCCTGTCTCTGCCCTAGGTAGTCGCCGGTTTTACTCTGTACAAGCCATTTTTGGTATACGTACACAACACTCTGTATCGAAGTACAATACTTTTTTACCCACAGTGCCTCCAAAAGATCAAAAAGCTTAAAGGGGGCTTGACTTGTAGTGTAGGCAGCTAGAAAAACTTTTACAGTGGCTAATGACTCGCCCACTTCTTCTAAATGTTGCCAGCTTACCAGGACAACGCACCCGTTATTTCCTGTATTCTGTTTAGGGCAACCTAGAATCCATACACTCTTAAACAGTTCCTCGGGGTCCTCTGGTGATAAACGTTTTTGTCGGGGTTTCCCCTCTCTGCCCAAACTTACCCCAGAACGAGTTAAGCTTTAAACTTTGCTAAGACGGGGGCCCTTCGTTTTTCTCTATCTTTGACGGATCAAGCTTTCCCTCCCCCTCGTGGTCGTAATAACCGCACATATTTTTCCTTTTCTTCGTCCTGTCGGGACACCATGAGGATAGCCGGGACCCTCTTGTTTTATCTTTAGAAATTTGTCGATAAAGTCTTAAAAAAATCCGCCCGTTTCGAAGTGGCTACTTTTGTACTCCCGGGGCTCGTACTTTCAACAACTCTATAGTTTTTTTTCAACTCCCTTCCGTACTTCAACCCCATCGTCCATGGGCCAACCCAACGCCCTTTCCTGTCACTGTTTTTTCAGTCATCGTTGTTAAAGCCTCGCCACAGAAAAATGAAACATACAAACATTAATTTGTCATTCTTCAAAGCGGGAAGCACGGGATGTAAAGATCTTTTGGAGGTAGCATTTGCATTTTAGCAAGCCTTCAAAAACCTGCTTTCCCCCTCTCTCTGCACTCTTTGTCAAAAATATAGTGGTAGGTGGGAATCGGATATTTACCGGTTTACAAACGTAGGGATATGGGGAAAGCATACTCCACAACTTATTGACTCATCTTCCGTACACTTGAAATACGTCATGGCATTTCCTTTTCTTCCTCCAAAAGGGGCGTCTCGGGGATTGGCGGTAAGTTGTTAAACACGGGATTTTTTTCCCAAAATATTTTTAGCTCCTTTTCTGATTTTAGTTTATTAAAGTCACACACTGCCACATCACTACCACCTCATAAGGTGTACGTGACAGCTTCTCGTTTTTGGCTCTTGTCCTCTCGTACTGAGTTCGGGGGTTTCAAAGGTTCTTCTTTCAACGTTCACCTCTTTTGTACGGAAACACTTTTTGGAAAATCCGTGATATAAAAACCTTGAAATTTCATATACTGTCTCCATCAAATCCACCACCTTCCATTCCCCCAATGTTGACCTCTCGCTCCTTCCGCGTGCTGTATTTTAACACCTCGCCGCTTTTTCTTCCCCCCGTCAAAACCTTGTAAAGAAATGCCAGAATGATTTTCCACTAATCTGTATCCTTTTTTTTGGCAATATTCCGATTGTTTCAGGCTTTAAGAATTACGGTCTAAACGCTAGGTTACATGCCTGCTATGGTGACAGCTTCCAGAAACGGGGGCGACATTGCATTCGGCTAAAAATAGGGATCAAATTTAATACACCCCCTTTGCCAGTATGTCAACGTCAGAGATGCATATTTTATCAAATTTCCCTTTTGAAAGTCAAACACATAGTATTGCATCCTGTTCATTGTGCCATTCTCGAAGTCTTTGTATTTTCTTTTCAAACATTGACCTGGGCATAGAATACTTTTGCTGGTACGGGACCACGTAGTTTTGGTTTTTCGATCGTGTTGAACCGATGAGGGGAAATAGCCTTTTCTTCATTTCGGGACCAAGATCAAAGGCTTTAGGAAGAGCGGACAGTGACATGGGGAAATTTGTTGAGAGAGTCAATGAAACTACGTTGTCAAACTCCAGCAAATTACTTTTGTCCCACGAGTAATGACTTCCGGTGTGAATTTGGTCTCTTCAGAATATAAACTCAAATGAAATTGGGAATCGATCCTTGTCCGTTTTTGAGCATGACGCACACGCCCCTTTGTATGGTTTTTTCGAATTTCCATTACATAGTTCATAAAACAAAAGGATATTGGGTCTTCTGAAAGATTTTTCTGCGTTGGAGGCAGTTTTCACAAAACCGTTATTTTTATACATTGGCTACAGAACTGTTCTGAGACGGGACAAGTTAGCTTTTGTGAACCTTGATGTCCCGCTCGTTCTCTAAACATTCGTCCTGACGAGTCTCCGGTCAAAGAAAATGTACAGAAATTTTTCATTCTTGTGGGTACTTTGTTTGGCGCATGTAACATTGAGATTAGGGGGGTTTAAATTCTGCGCAATGCTAACAATATACTTTCAAACCCCATTCATGTTTGTTTTTCTAGTTTCTTGTATATGTTTTTCTCACAGTCGAGACACTTCGTAGTTTTTTTGCAGAGATCACCTTGGTGAGCAGCAAAGCAGCGCTGGTTTTAAAGTGCGATACACCAGGGCAAGTTATTCCGAATGTTTTCCGAGCTTGCAGGGAGGTGAAAATTGTGCTACAAGCAGAGCAGACATTAAAAAACGGTGATCACCTCTGTGGTCATACCGGCACTTTTACAAGCTTCATCAATAGAAATGGCAAGCGAAAGCTGCTGTCAAATTAGTTATCACGTTGAAGTGACCTTGTGAAACAACAATTTTATTTTGATGGGCTTCCGTTTTGGGTTAAACCACTGAAGTATACGTCCCCGCCCTTTTGCATTATAGCTGAATACTGTTATTTTAATTCTTCAAGTGGTTTTTGAAACTTTCAGTTAAAGCTATACCAGCCCCCCCCTCTGAATATTAACTCTTGGGCCTTTCCATTAGTTTTCTGTTCTCTAAATGTTTGTCTCTTAGCCAGTCCTGCCTTATTGCTTAAGTTGGGGACCCTTTTTTTGGCATAGGCTTTTGCTACCACTATACCGGGGCAGCCCACAGATTATCGCTATTCTTAAGATTTACAAACCCCTTTTCGCCTTTGCACCCCTCGCTGAGCTATTTGTATTTAAACCGGGCCTATTTCCTACCTCTACTACGGGCGGGATGACAACCGTCAAGAAACTTGAACGTATCACTAGAATGACAATTCACCGTTACTCTGTAAAAATAACCTCCAAAGATTTTCCATAACACGTAAAGGGGTTAACTTCACCCAGCGGGTTTCAAAGGCCTACGTATCCGGATCTTTAATTCTTGAAATTTAAACTTTTTCAAAGTGAAACCTGGGTAATCTGTATCTGAAGCTTTAGCTTTCATTGCTCTACAACTTCTCCGACCCCCCGCTTAATCCAATCCATTTCAGATATTCCTTCAGGAGGACTGTTGAATTTAAAAAACGTTGTCCTCATACCGTAAAGTCTAACTTTTGACATAACGTTTAAACTGTTTTACTAAATAACGGGCTCTAGCATATTTACCACAGATATATGCTTATTGAGAAATGTATTGAGGTTTATTTTTAAAACAAATATGACAATGTTATTTTAAATTTGTTTAAAGAAGGGGCTATCTTTGAGATGGTACAATGTACTAAACAAAATTTACAATGACAGAATAGTGTTAATGAACAAGTAAGAACAGGCTTACCACATGAAAAGCAGCACGGTTAAGACTGCCATCGTTTGGCCGCTCTAGTTTTATACCTCCGGTTTTAAAGTTCGGTAACCTGAGCACCTATAAATAGCTGACCACCGGATGGACTGAAGACTAATGAACGCACGTGGCTCACGTAAGCTCCCAGGCTGACGCAAAATGATTTTCAATGTTTTATGTTGGTTACTGTGGAATGCACCTCTGTGTAGTTATTATTGAGTCGTTGGAATGTGCACCTCATCCGTCACCGAGAGAGGGAGAAGAGCCGTTGGAATGCACCCTCTGTGTAGTTATTATTGGACCCCGTTGATCGCCGGGCGCCCCGCGCCGCACGTACAGCCATACGCGCCGCCACGCCAAACTCGCCCGTGTCCAGTGGTCAGCGCGACAGTCTCGCATTCGTAGGGGGCCGGGTTCGGATACCGGCCGCCGGAACACAAATTTTTTTTTCATCCGCCCATGACACCGTCCGCCATCGCTCGTCCGCCATCGCTCTCGAAGGTGGGGGCTTGCTGCTCTCCCCCTTGGCTGGGGGTCGTCGCAGGGGGTCTAGGAGGGGGCCGGGGGTGTGGGGGGGGGGGGGGAGGGGGGCAGGGGGCGTGGCCTAGCCGCCTTTTCTGCTTTCCTCATTTGGGCCCCGAATAACTCCATAAGAGCCCATTTACGGCAAAGTGGCGCCCGTTCTACTCTTAATATTTGTTTATATTTCTGAAATGTAAGTTTATATAAAATTCAAAAATTTTATAAAATTTAAACTTATGTAAATGTACTTAACAGTTTTTTATTTCATTATAATTTAATAAAAAAACCTTTTTACTAGTCATGGGAAAAATCTTTAACCTAATAGATTTGATGAACAACCTTTATCATGAGTCCTTGCAGAAGAACAATACTGCATTGACTTTAAACATTTCGAAAAATTCTTGGAGGATTGGCAACAAATGAGAAGGTAAAACTACATTTACTTTTTAATTATGTCAGTCCGATGTTTAGGGAAAAACAGTTTGATTCTGGGAGTTGAAAAAATTTGATAAAGCTATTGAAACATTAAAAGAACTTTATTGTCCGTCCCAAAACAGAATATATCCAGACGTGTTACTACTAGGTTCAACCACAGGAAAATCAATAGATCATATTTACAAACCTTAGATGAGTTAAGTAAATTATGCCGTTTTTTCTCAAGTAACTGCTAAACAAAATACAATGATTAAAACGGGTTATTATCGGGGTTCTTTCTCCTATCTAAGTCAAACACTTTAAAAAAACAATATATTATCTTTGCATGAAGCTTTTAAAAAAGCTCAAGATTTAAATTTTAAGCTCAATGCAATCAGAATTCTATTTTAAATCAACTTTCTGAAATAAACTAAATAAAAAATTCAAAAGTACCCGATAAACAATAAATGGGTAAAAAGTAATCAATCCTCGAATAATGACGACTCGGTTTTTACAAAAAATTTTGGAAGTTTTAAAATTTCTGTGTTAAAGAAAAAAGGCTTACGCGGAGTCAACCCCAAAATCAATCATTTTCTCCCTTTTTTTTGGGGGGTAAAAAAAAAAATTTTTTTATAAAATTTTTAATAAAAAAAAAATTTTAAAACCTCCACTGAACTAAATCTCAAAAAGTCAAACAAGTTTTAAACCTTTTGTGTTTTTTCCCTCCAAAATCTTTATCTCAATCCCTCAACGTTGGGTTTTTTAATGGGTTTAAAAAAGGGTAACTAGTCAAATCGGGGCGTTCGGAAACTTTGGTTAATAAATCATTTGTATTGGAGAGGAATAACATTTTTTCCCCCCAAAAGCTATTTTTGACAAGGGCATCCACAATCACCTACCACTGCGGGCTTTTGGGTCTGGTAGAATAAAAATCCGGGGTTTTTTGGGTAAATTCATTTTAAAACTTGACTTTTTCAAAAAACTTCGTTGTTGAATTTTCATTTTGTGGTAAGAACCTCCACTAAAAATGGGCCGGGCTATAAATGCAAATTTAAAAACCTAATTTTTCTGAAAATTTTCCCCCCTCTTACGTATACCAAATGCAAAAAAAAATAAAGGTTTTTATTCATAAAAACCCAGTTCAAAAAAAGAAGATTTTGAAGTTTTCAAAAGGGGAAAACTTTGGAAAACCCTTTTGGGAAATACTTTGGGGCCAAAAACCCCTTTAAGGGGACCCAATACTTTTTTTTTGGGGGGGGAAATAACAAAAAAGGGGGGGCCCAAGAACCTCGACAATCAACCGATTCACGCAACTTGATTCTACCTGCTGTCTATTTTTCCCCTACCGTAAGCTTTTAAAAAAGGGTTTCAAATTTATGAAGTTTATTCTATCCCCCTTTAAAAAAAGCTTGAAAAAAAAGCGTGCTTATTCTGAGTTAAAAGTTTTGGGGGCCCCTTTAAAATTTTTGCAAAAAACCCTTTTTGGGAAATTTCAAGAAAACTCCGGGTCCCCCCCCGTTTCCAAAAAAAAATTAAATTTCAAAAACCCCCAAAAGAAAAAAAACTTGATGCAGCATACCCTATTTAATGAAATATTTTTTGGGGGAAAAGGGACAAAACGAGGGAAGAAAAAAAATTTTTGAAAAGAATTTATAATGCGCTAATTACAATTTAACTTTAAAATAAAAAAATCCTTACCACAATATAAACTAATTTTTTTGGGAAAAAGAATTACCGATAATGAAATTTTTGGGACCATTAAATTTGTCTTCAAAATTTTATAAACCCCCCTTTTTTCCCACCTTTTTTTATCACTGTTCAAAACTAAAGGGGAAATTTTTGCCCATTTTTCGTTTTTTTAAAAAACTTCCAAAAAAAAATCAACCTCTTTCTTTCCCCCAATTTTTTAAAATATCTAAAAAAAGCAATCAATTCTCTGCTACAAAGCCCCAAAAAAACCCAAAATTTACTGTGGAAAAAAAAAAATTGGGGGTGGGAACCCCCAAACAATATCGAATTTTTTAAAAAATTTGGAGACCTACCCCCATTGTCGACCTTTTTCCACCAAAAACCCAAAAAAAAAAACCCGTTTCCTTTATTTTTTGACAACAAGAGTTTTGGGGGAAAAGTTAAAAAATGAAAAAAAATACAGGGAGGGCCCTTTGGGGAAATTTAAAACCCTTTTTTTTAAAATTTGACATTGTTACCGTTCGGGGGAAGGGAAAAAAGGGGGTTCCCAGATACGTTTCCCAAGATTAGGGGGTCCTAACGGGGGAAAACCCCATTTATTTTAAATGCACAGGGGCCCCGGTAAAAACCCGGGGGTTACCGTTTCCCCAAAAGGGGTTTAAAAAAAAAAAACCTTATTTTTTAAACGGGGAAATTCCCCCCTCACAATAACCCAAATTTGTCGGTTTGTGTAGCAATGAACTAAGGTTTTTTAAATTCAATCGGGGAACATTACTATTATCAAAAAAAACTAAAAAATTTTTTCCTTCAACCCAGGGGATTGCATCAAGCCCCCTCTTTTCATATAATTAGGGGAAAGGGGGAAAATTAAAAAAATTTTAATGAAAACCTTTTGGGAAAAAACATTTTACTTGCGGGTTAAAACCCAAAAAGCCCCGGGCTAAAATTTTCGAGAACCCTTTTCGGGCCCTAAAACACCCCCTTCAATCAAACCCCTTATTATGCACTTCAACTAATAAAACCCCACATGACCTTATTTTTAAACATCCAAAATCACTTGGGGGAGGTTCCATTCCAACTGGCTGCCCTCAACCGGAAACCAGGGGCCTTTTACGGAACCGAACAAGCCCAACCCAAGTACAGCCACCCGTGGGGAATTTTTTTTAATACGAAAAATCGGGGGTTTTCCATTCAGACTCCCAGAGGGGGGGGAAAAAAATGGCCCCTTTTGGGCCTTTTCCCCACGCCTGAAGGGTTTTATAATCGCGAATAAAAACCCAAATTCAAAATTTTTAAAGCCCAAAGGTGCTAGAGACTGGAAAAAACTAAACCCCAAACACAAGACCAACAATTTTCATTTTTAAATTTATCAAATAACTGGGGCAAAGGGAACCCTTAAAAAACCGCTTTTGATTCTGGACCAACAAAAAAACATGAGTCCAACAGAAAAAACCCCAATTTTTAAACTCTATTTGCCTCTCGCCCCCCACGTTGTGGGAAAAGACCAAAATCCCTTAATCACTTCACTTTCCGGGAGGTGGGAAGAATGGCGTAATATTTTTTGAAAAAAATGTATTATTTGAAATAACACAGTAAACAGTTTTAAAGTAATGCTCCCCACCTGTTTACTTAATATTTGTTTTTTGTTTTGTTTAAATGAAAACCCGAAAAGTGAAAAGTTTTTCTGAAACCTATATTTAGGTAAATTTACTTAGCATTTTTTTTTGTTACACATTATTAAACTTTTTAAACCCCCCCCGAGTGGGAAAGTTGTTTAAAAGAAAAATTTTTTCAGAGACAACAATGTGCATGAAATATATTTTTATTTTTTAAAAATCTTGGCGGGGCCGGGGGGTCGGGGACTGTCCCCCGAAGTTTTCAAAAATTCCCCCACCATTACAAAAAAAAACAGTTTTAAAAATTTTTTTTTCTAATTGTAATAAAAAATTAAAAAAGTTTTTTGTTTAACATTTCATTTACGGGGAAAGGTTTTTTCACAAATTTAAAAATTTTTTTTTAAAAAACTCCAAAATTTAAAATTTAAAAGCATATATTTTGGGGAAAACGTTATACGAGAAGAACACGATAAGTTTTGACAGATCTCAAAACCGTTTTAAAATTTCTTTTGAGTCCCCCAACTGCCCGTAACCCCCGTTAAAACATGTCTGTGAGTCACAACTGCTGTAGTCCCCATAAGGGGGAAAACCCAAAAAAATTTTACAGATCTCAACCCCCCGTTTTTTAAAATGTGCGTGAGACACGAAAGCGGGAAGTCCGAAAAGGAAAAACGATAATTCAACAGAATTTTAACACCAAACATAAATTTTTTTTTAAAAGTTTTAAAAACCCTTTTTTTAAAGCACATGAACATGATACCCTGAGTATGATTTCGTAAGTAACGTTATGTTTTATTTCAACCATCAGTTATGAAAGTAAATTTTTAAAAAAAAGTTTAAATCCGTTTTAACTTTTTCGTGTTCATATCGGACTAAAGCTCTTCTGACGTTTAAAGGGGCGCGCGCGCACAAACACAACACACACACATATATAACGGGTGTAATTATGTCGGGAAAAACACCCAAAAAAACCCCTTTAAAAATTTTAAATAAAATTTTTAAAAACCTTTTACAATCGGATAGAATTGGGCATTATTTTTTGGGAACAATTTTTGTTATCCCCACACCGGGGGGGGCGTCCTGCCGGGGTATCGTGAATATTCTAATGGAACCAAACCCTTTGTGAACATAATTTTAAAGGTAATAGTTACTGAATTGAATCCACAAACCGCACTCAAAGGAATTATTCTATCAAAAAATAAGCATTTTTAGTATTAAAAATTTACTATGTTCAACAATGTAATTTTAAACAGGGTTTTCTTGCCACAAAATGTGTTTACACAAATTTTTTTAGCTTTTTTTTTAAAATGTTCAATTAAATAAAACAAAAATTTCTTTTTTAAGCTGGTTCTATTAGCAAAAAAATTTGCCAGTTTTTATTACAGTACAATTAGGGAAAATTTATTTATTGATTTCTTATTACAAAAAAAAAATAATGTAGCTTTTTTAAAAAGTCTTACAACAAACGTTTACCTGCATTTGGTGTCAAAGCAATTGTTTCGAACTTTTTTTCCCTTCAAAGGGTTTTGGGACAATACCAATCTTGTGTAAAATGATTCGACAGAGTTGCCTAACATTTCTTCAGTTATCAAAGCAATCTCCCTAAAAATCCTGTTTCTTGGCTTCCCAAAATTATGAGGCTTTTTTCTATAAAATTGGATTTAAAATGACCCCAAGGAAATAATCGTTTTGGTGACAAACCCGGGAGATTTGGGGGCCATTCATTTCCCTCTTTGGCCCAAACCATTTTTTTGAGGGAAAACCCTTTAAATCCCAAAAAAATCTCTTACCGTCTCCCATAATGGGGTGGAGAAAACCTCCGCTGAAAACCAACATTATCAAAGTATTCTCCTGATTTCAATTTGAATAGCTGGGATTTTTCATTTTGGAGCAATTTTTAGTAAAGTTCGCATTTAAATTTCCCCTTATAAAAAGGGCCAACAATTTTGTTACCTAAAATTCCACCCATACTTCATTTTTGTGGTTGCTGTGAATGGGGGCTCAGTAATCCAATGTGGGTTTTCACTACCCAGTAAAGGCAATTGTGCCTTTAACATTGCCATTTAGGGAAAAAATTGCCTCATCAAAATAGTATGTTGGTCAGAAAATCTCTATTGCATCACATTTGCGCAAACACAAGTTCACAAAATCAACTCTTTTGCGTAATCACCCACTTAACGTTGGGGTAAATGAACTTTAAATGGTTTGTATTTATTAATTTTCAAAATCTTACTCACAGACATAGGGGGCATATCATGTTCTGGCAGCTTTCTGGCGATGTTTGGGTCTTCAAAAAATGTTTGCAAAACATCTATGCATGTTCTTCATCTGTTGCAATTGTAACCCACCCGACTTTGGCCGATTACTACACTCCCCGTCATTTCAAAACCTCAATATTTTTGATAAAATTTTGAACACTTATGGGATTCCTTTTTGGGGAAAGGGGCATTAAACAAATTACAAACTTTCCCCATAAGATCTTTGACGATCGCCCTAAAACCCCGCATCATCAACAGAGAATTCTTCTCTTTCAGACAGAAAAGCACCCAGAGACCCCTGATTAACTCAAAGGGAAAATAAATATGCCCCTTTGTCCATTTGTAATTCCCAAAGGTTTAAAGACCTGTCAGTAAAAGGGCCCATGCTCAAAAAAAAATAAAACCCTTTGTAGACCAAAAAAATTAAAAACACAATAATTTTTTCTCATGGGCAGTGACCTTTGCCCTCTTTAAACCCCTTCCTGCTGACTGGAAAACCCCAAAAGTACAGTTTCATAATAATCAAAGAAAGTGACTCATAAGTTTTATTAAATTGTAATAAAAACAAAAAAAATTTTGGGGTACTAATGAAACCAGTTTAAAAAAATAAATTTTTTATTTTTTTTTTAAAATTAAAAACTTTTAAAAAAAATGTTTAAAAAAAATAGGGGAAACACTTTTTGTGGCAAGAACCATTTTAAAAATTTTACATTGTTAACGCCCAGAAATTTTAAATACAAAAATTCTCTATTTTCTGAAGAATAATTCCTTTGAGATCCCGGTTTTGGGGCCATTAAATTTCATAAGCTACCCCCTTTTTAAAATTATGAAACACAAGGTATGGGGCTTCCCATTAAGAAAATTCACAAATACCCTGGGCGGGACGCCCCCTTTTTGGTGTGACATAACAAAAAAATTGTTCCAAAAAGTATATGCCCAATCTCTATCACGATTGTAAGAGGTTTAAAATTTTATATTTAAATTATTAAAGGATATATTTGGGTGTTTCCAGACATAATAACCCCCCTGTAAAAATATATACAAAGGTTTTAAAATCCGTTACCATAAAATTTTTTTTTTTAAACGAAAAATTTATATCTCAGAAATAATGCCCAAGATGGCCAGTTTAATTTTTTTTAAAGGGTTATGGAATTTAAAATTAATTTCAATGCCCCTCAGCAAGTTCACTCATTTATCTGGACTAAAAAAAATCGTAGAAGTTTCCCAAGTCATTCAGAGGTTTTTTTCCCCCTGTTTAAATTGAAAAAAGAAAAAATTCTGATAAAACCTTCCCCAAAAGCTACCCTCAAAAAAGCTCCAAAAAAAAGAATTACAGTATTAAATAAGATCCATCTTTGGGGAAATTTCCATTGGGGAAATTTTGAAATAATAGTTAATGAAAAAACGCCTTGCTGAGTAAAACCATTTCGATTTTTTAACATTGCAATATCAAAACCATCATTAAATTTTTGCCCCACTGTGGGCTTGGGTTAAATTGCGAGTAATCGGGTCGGAAAAAAGAGAGATCAATCACAAGCGCATTAACAAAGATATGAAAAAGTTTTTTTTTAAACATTTTGACATAAAAACATTTATTGAATATTTTTTTTTTATCTGTATACCAAAGAAAAAAATATTTAATTAAATTTTACAAAAACAAATATTTTTGGAAAAAGTTTCTTGTTTTGGCCTAAAAAGTAAAATACAGCTGATTTTTTTGGGGTAGATCTCATTAGAAAGAATCCTAAAATATTTAAGTATTTTTTTAGAATATGGGGTTTTTTAGTACTCTTTTACAAAAATTTTTAAATATTAAAAAGGGAAAAAAACCCAAAATTGCTAAAATTTTTAGGGAAAAATTTGGTTTTGAAATAATTCATGTTTATTTACCCAAAAAAAAGATAAAGGTGCTTTTTGAAAAGGCCTTTAAAATTTTAAAGAACCCCCACAATTTTTCTATAACTTTCAGGATACCCCCAATTTTTCAATTATTGAAATATTTGCAAAAAAAAGTGGGGTCAAAAAGGAAATAATTTTCCCTTTGACGACTTCCAAAAAATTTTTTCCTCAAAAGGCCCAAATCTCGAAAACTAAATCACTAATAAAAAGAAAGTCCACACCTTCAAACAGTCCCCACAACCCAAAAAACAATTTAATTTCCCGCCAATCGTCAGTTTTTATTAATTGCCTTCCTCTCAAACCCTGTGCGGTCAAACCCCATAACAACCTCAAGTGTTAAATCGCAAAATCCCGGCCATCAAAATCGGGGGGGAAACCAAAAAAAAATCGATCCCCTCAAGGCAGGGTTTTTTGACCTGGCATCTCATCTGGGGCGGCCAAGCAGCCAGGGGGCTAGACCATCAAAGGAAACCCCCATCGACTATTAGGGTTTTTCCGGGCCATGGGGCTCAGGCAACTCAAAGGACATTCGGTGGCTAAAAAAAGGAAAAAAATTTACAAGGGGGAAATTTTAGGTTATTGGCTGGGCCTAAAAAAATGGACAATATGATCACATTTGGTGGGTTTAAAACGTAATTAATGTAACTTGGTTTAAAGTCAGAAAAATAAAAAGTCAGCACTCAAGGCTCTCGTACGGGATTTTTCTTATCCCAATTTTCTTATTTTACATTTTAAAAAAATTGAAAGTAAAAATTTAAAAGTAAAATTCTTGGTTTTTTAGAAACATTTTAAGGGCGGACTTTAGTGGTGTAGGGGTCTAGATGGTAAGGGGGGAAAATTTTTAATTTCATATTCCCCTAAGGGGGGACAAATATAAAAAAATAAAAATATCTTGTAAATTTTTTTAAAATTATGTATACAAAATGTTTAAAAAAAAATTTAAAATTTAAAAATTTGATAATAAAAAATTTAAAAAAAAATTAAATTTAAAACAAAACCGATTTTTTAAAGATTCTTCAGTCCCTACTCCACCCCCTCCCATCAAATTGGGAGTGTCACGAACTGAAGTACCAATTTCTTTCCTTTTTAAAC
>NW_025779473.1:0-58136 GCF_021130785.1 Homalodisca vitripennis
TAAGCAAATGTCTTTTAACTAAAAGTTATTAGATTCTCAAATGAATTATTTATCCTCGTAAGACAATAAAACACAAATCACATAACCAATCACAACAAACAGACTTGTTAAATACTCCAGATGTCAAACCTATACTCATGACTGCCAACCTAACAAAAACGTAATAACTGAAAAAAATAACTAGTAGCACTATAAAAAGTAAAATGATGCTAAAACACAAATGTTGTTGCAAATATCTGCTAAAAATTACGTTGCAAGCATACATTCAAATAATTTTCTATCTAATTTAGAGCTTTATATATATGAAGTGTTATTATCACTGGAAAGAGGAATTTCTAGAGAATAATTAATCAATAATAATCAGAAAATGTATAAAAAAAAATTATTTGGCGTTTGGGGGTGCCCTTAAATGTATTTTGATTTTTGTATGTATATGTGAATTTGTATCCAGAATTTGTAATAAATACACCCTTTTGAAAAAATGTGTGTTTGTTTACAACCTGTTTCACCTACCTCAATGTGACAGCAAGTTTCACCTCAGCAGTTAAGGTATTTTTTACACGATTAGAAGGCCTGCACGGTTACATCTTCACGTATGAGGTCGGTAATGTGTGAAAACTGTCCACGCGTAATTCTAAAATATTCTTTAAATTGAACGTCATCAGTAAGCAAATGTCTTTTAAACTAAAATAGTGTAAGCTCCCTCGTGATCTCTTTCTTTGAAACATTTCTCTGCATGATTCTCTGCTAGGTATTAACGTATGTAAAACTACACAGTCTACTTCCATGTCTATAGCGGCTTCTTTGAAGAAGTAAAGCTGCGGCACGCACATGTATATAGTCCGACATGACTTGAGGTTGGGACCAGAACTGCTGCACTGCGCCCCGATATTGCGCGTCTAGGAAGACACTTAATTCCCGCGATCACAGAATGTCGACAACGCATTTAGATGCGCGGCACAGGAAAATACGCAGTGTTGTATTAATGCGCGTCTAGGAAAACGTAGCTTGAAGATTTTGTATGTAATAAAACAAACTCTAAATATTTTGGCATTTATCCCAGAAGCGCCCCTTAATTTTATGGTATGAAAAAAAATCCCTAAGATATTTCTTTTGAAAACCGTGAGAGCTGAAACCAACTGCGCCTTCAGGACTGTTGTGGACAAATCAAACCTATCATACTCAAACTATTATCATCCATACTAATGTTTGCTTTTCATGCAGGGCGGGTTTCTTGAAAATTCTGTTGTGGTACAAAATACTTACTTGTTTTTAAGCTTTCAGTTTTGAAGGATTACCCACAAATAATTATCATGGTTTACTTTTCTATTGCATATTATATATGCAATATGTATATTGTGTAGTAGTTGCATTCTTCATCCACGCTTATTTTCATGGTTTTAAATTTAGGCCAAAAACTGTTTTTATATTTGCTATTTATATTTGATAGTAGCATTTAAAGTAGCATAGTAGTAGTAGTTGCTGTTTTAAAATTTGAATCAAGTAGTTTCTTTATTAGTGTTATTAATAGTATATCACCTTTGCCGAACTTTTATTGCAGCATTTATGAAGTTATAAATCGCCAGCGTTTTAAATAATTCCACATTTATTCTAATAAAAATCCCTCTGTTTCGAATCCTTTCTTATTGAAATGATGAAAACTACCACTCCCAAAGAAAGTCAGTTTGGGTTAGATAGAGACAGAGTAACACGTTGAAATAAAATTGGATCCAAGACCTCGCCCAGTGCATTTTTATTCGTTATAAGCTCTGGAGCCATTCCAGCCAATATCTACATAATACATGTGTATTTACCAATAATCATGATTTTTCCCCCTGTGATTCATGAGAAATTGAAGCCTTCGAGTTTCTATTATTAAATAAAGGTCTTGATAACGTAGTATAATTTTCATAAACAATTATAGTAGATTAAAAAATTTAAAAATAAAATAAAAAATTATAATAAATATAATTTTTTATTTCTGTGAGGCCTTTTGTGGCTTAAGGAACACATCATTAGAACCCACATGTGTTCCTTGAGCATAAAAGCCTCACAGAAATAAAAAGTGTAAATATTGGAGTTTTTGTTTTTAATTGTAAATAATTACAATAAGAAAAGAGATTCTAGAATGTAATTATAGTAGAATTAAAATTAGTTTCAGTAGCTTATAGACATAGATTTTATATATATATATATATATATATATATATAAAATATAAATATAAATATATTATATATATATATATATATATATTATATATATATATATATATATATATATATAAATATATATATATACTACAGAAAATAAACTAACTTTCGCTCCTGAAACATTTTAATTCCTACATGCTTAATTAAATGATTTATTTTGAAACTTTGTTTTATATCACAGAAACATCTTAAAACGATATATCATTACCTCCTATGCCATAAACTATTTCATTTTTTATCAATACATCCTACTGAAAATAATCAAAATCTTCTTAAAGAATGAGTTTTAAACAGAAAATCAATTGTATATTATTTTTTAACAATTGAGTCCACAATGACTTTAACATATATGACAGAAACTTTTGGGTAGGTGTTATAATAACTGATCATTAATATAGTTTTTTTGAAATTAGCTTATTTTTTGTGTTAGTAACAGATTTAGGATACGTATATTGATATTCAGAGGGACTTTCGCCTTCGTTATAGGTACTACACTCGTCTCTAAATTAAATCTATGATGAAAACTTTTTCTGCAATGATTAACAAAAAACACTTTATGTAACAAGATGAAATACATAGATTTTTCTCTTATCGTAATCTAATTCACTCACAGTAACCGTATTATGTTACCCTGTTGGAAGACATGTAATCTGTTGTTGAGTATCCAGCCAGAGCATTGTATAGAGAGAGGAGTTTCTACTAATGAGCTTTACTCTGCTGTTGTGCTATTTTTATGTTTTGGCATGACGTCACCGTTGGGGACTCGTCAATAATAGTGTCCTGGAGAAGTGAGTTGTAACAATGATATACACCACCCTTATTTAATCTGATCCATTTAATCATTGCTTATAGTTTCCCAAAAATCAAGAAATTTTTATAGCATATTATTTAAAAATAAGATATTCGATTACTCCTTTCCTTCTAATTAAATTACAGAAGGATTTGTTTACAGAAACCCAAATCCAAGCTCTGAATACACCATTGAAGTATTTTACTAACTACCATTAAGAATTACGAGCAATGTGTACCTTCAGTTGTATGTCAAGACGAACAATAATATTGGCAAATACTGTAATATTGTCATTTCAAACGAAGTCTTAGGTTCAGAGCTTTGTTTATGCTCTGATTTCCAAGCATAACCATTCCATCAATTAGTTTGCCCAAAGGTTTTCTGAAAAGAGTGGGTAACTGTTTATGTTCATGTGTATTCCAAATTGTTATACGTGCAGATAAGAGTATTTTAAAATCAGTTAACTATAATTTGGAAATCATAAAATAGAGATTATATAAGGAGCTCCATGAATACCAGGCAAAAACTGGGGATTTAATAAAAGACTCGTGTAACTTTTGATGAATGGTGTTTAATCAATTCCTTAACTAAGAAACTAATAACATTTTATCTGGTTCAGATTTGACAAACGTATTGAAATTGTTATAAACAAAGTTAGTGGTCAGTAAAAATACCCAAAAAGAAATTGTGCTTAGATAGATTGTTCTACTACCCAATACTATTCGTAAAATGAACACTGATAGCAGCGCGGTTTCCTCCTGGGGGCTACTCCAACGATCAAAAGTTTCCGTTAGTGGTGTACTCTTCCTCTCGGTTTTCATGACTGTAATAACATTGTATGATATAGATAACCTGTTGTGTCGAAGTCCACGGGAGTCCGATAGTGCTGGTACTCTACCCTCTCGGTGTCCGTGACTGTAATACATAGTATGATATGGATAACCTGTTGTGTCGAAGTCACGGGAGTCCGTTAGTGGTGTACTCTTCCTCTCGGTTGTCATGACTGTAATACATAGTATGATATGGATAAACCTGTTGTGTCGAAGTCACAGGAGTCCGATAGTGGTGTACTCTTCCTCTCGGTGTCATGACTTGTAATACATGGTATGATATAGATAACCTGTTGTGTCGAAAGTCACGGGAGTCCGATAGTGCTGTACTCTACCTCTCGGTGTCGTGACTGTAATACATGGTATGATATGGATTAACCTGTTGTGTCGAAGTCACGGGAGTCCGTTAGTGGTGTACTCTTCCTCTCGGTGTCATGACTGTAATACATAGTATGATATGGATAACCTGTTGTGTCGAAGTCACAGGAGTCCGATAGTGGTGTACTCTTCCTCTCGGTGTCATGACTGTAATACATGGTATGGATATAGATAACCTGTTGTGTCGAAGTCACGGGAGTCCGATAGTGGTGTACTCTTCCTCTCGGTGTCATGACTGTAATACATGGTATGATATAGATAACCTGTTGTGTCGAAGTCACGGGAGTCCGATAGTGGTGTACTCTTCCTCTCGGTGTCATGACTGTAATACATGGTATGATATAGATAACCTGTTGTGTCGAAGTCACGGGGAGTTCGATAGTGGTGTACTCTTCCTCTCGGTGTCATGGCTGTAATACATGGTATGATATAGTTAACCTGTTGTGTCGAATTCACGGGAGTCCGATAGTGGTGTACTCTTCCTCTCGGTGTCATGACTGTAATACATAGTATGATATGGATAACCTGTTGTGTCGATGTCACGGGAGTCCGATAGTGGTGTACTCTTCCTCTCGGTGTCATGACTGTAATACATAGTATGATATGGATAACCTGTTGTGTCGAAGTCACAGGAGTCCGATAGTGGTGTACTCTTCCTCTCGGTGTCATGACTGTAATACATGGTATGATATAGATAACCTGTTGTGTCGAAGTCACGGGAGTCCGATAGTGCTGTACTCTACCTCTCGGTGTCGTGACTGTAATACATGGTATGATATGGATAACCTGTTGTGTCGAAGTCACGGGAGTCCGTTAGTGGTGTACTCTTCCTCTCGGTGTCATGACTGTAATACATAGTATGATATGGATAAACTGTTGTGTGTCGAAGTCACAGGAGTCCGATAGTGGTTGTACTCTTCCTCTCGGTGTCATGACTGTAATACATGGTATGATATAGATAACCTGTTGTGTCGAAGTCACGGGAGTCCGATAGTGGTGTACTCTTCCTCTCGGTGTCATGACTGTAATACATGGTATGATATAGATAACCTGTTGTTGTCGAAGTCACGGGAGTCCGATAGTGGTGTACTCTTCCTCTCGGTGTCATGACTGTAATACATGGTATGATATAGATAACCTGTTGTGTCGAAGTCACGGGAGTTCGATAGTGGTGTACTCTTCCTCTCTCGGTGTCATGGCTGTAATACATGGTATGATATAGTTAACCTGTTGTGTCGAATTCACGGGAGTCCGATAGTGGTGTACTCTTCCTCTCGGTGTCATGACTGTAATACATAGTATGATATGGATAACCTGTTGTGGTCGATGTCACGGGAGTCCGATAGTGGTGTACTCTTCCTCTCGGTGTCATGACTGTAATACATAGTATGATATGGATAACCTGTTGTGTCGAAGTCACGGGAGTCCGATAGTGGTGTAGTCTTCCTCTCGGTGTCATGACTGTAATACATAGTATGATATAGATAACCTGTTGTGTCGAAGTCACAGGAGTCCGATAGTGGTGTACTCTTCCTCTCGGTGTCATGACTGTAATACATAGTATGATATGGATAACCTGTTGTGTCGATGTCACGGGAGTCCGATAGTGGTGTACTCTTCCTCTCGGTTGTCATGACTGTAATACATAGTATGATATGGATAACCTGTTGTGTCGAAGTCACAGGAGTCCGATAGTGGTGTAGTCTTCCTCTCGGTGTCATGACTGTAATACATGGTATGATATGGATAACTTGTTGTGTCGAAGTCACGGGAGTCCGATAGTGGTGTACTCTTCCTCTCGGTGTCATGACTGTAATACATGGTATGATATGGATAACTTGTTGTGTCGAAGTCACGGGAGTCCGATAGTGGTGTACTCTTCTTCTCGGTGTCATGACTGTAATACATAGTATGATACAGTCTAAAAAGTCATATTCCAACCTCCACATATCCAAATTGTGTACTTATCTTTCGTTGGAGAAAAAATGAGTTTTCAAAGGTCTCCATAAAAGCTAAAACATTGTTTTGAGAAGCACCATAAAAAAACTAATAAAAATTTACATTGGTTTGTTAAATAAAGTCATTTAAAGTTCTATTGAAAGTATTAAACGTTCTAAGTAATGTCCATTTCAAAATTTCTGAGTAAGCCTAGCCTTTACAACAACCCTATTACCTCAAATAATACGAGTGTTATTAATGTGTCACAGCACCTCCACACAAACCTTAGTTTAGACAATATTTAGATATACAAATACAGGTAGGTGTAAACAGTGGCTCGTCCTCCCACAGTCAGTGCTCCGAGACACAAACCTTACTTTAGACAATATTTAGATATACAAGTACAGGTAGGTGTAAACAGTGGCTCGTCCTCCTACAGTCAGTGCTCCGAGACACAAACCTTACTTTAGACAATATTTAGATATACAAATACAGGTAGGTGTAAACAGTGGCTCGTCCTCCCACAGTCAGTGCTCCGAGACACAAACCTTACTTTATACAATATTTAGATATACAAGTACAGGTAGGTGTAAACAGTGGCTCGTCCTCCCACAGTCAGTGCTCCGAGACACAAACCTTACTTTAGACAATATTTAGATATACAAGTACAGGTAGGTGTAAACAGTGGCTCGTCCTCCCACAGTCAGTGCTCCGAGACACAATCCCTAGTTTAGACAATATTTAGATATACAAGTACAGGTAGGTGTAAACAGTGGCTCGTCCTCCCACAGTCAGTGCTCCGAGACACAAACCTTACTTTAGACACTATTTAGATATACAAGTACAGGTAGGTGTAAACAGTGGCTCGTCCTCCCACAGTCAGTGCTCCGAGACACAATCCCTAGTTTAGACAATATTTAGATATACAAGTACAGGTAGGTGTAAACAGTGGCTCGTCCTCCCACAGTCAGTGTTCCGAGACACAAACCTTACTTTAGACAATATTTAGATATACAAGTACAGGTAGGTGTAAACAGTGGCTCGTCCTCCCACAGTCAGTGCTCCGAGACACAGACCTTACTTTAGACAATATTTAGATATACAAGTACAGGTAGGTGTAAACAGTGGCTCGTCCTCCCACAGTCAGTGCTCCGAGACACAATCCCTAGTTTAGACAATATTTAGATATACAAGTACAGGTAGGTGTAAACAGTGGCTCGTCCTCCCACAGTCAGTGCTCCGAGACACAATCCCTAGTTTAGACAATATTTAGATATACAAGTACAGGTAGGTGTGAACAGTGGCTCATCCTCCCACAGTCAGTGCTCCGAGACACAAACCTTACTTTAGACAATATTTAGATATACAAGTACAGGTAGGTGTAAAACAGTGGCTCGTCCTCCCACAGTCAGTGCTCCGAGACACAAACCTTACTTTAGACAATATTTAGATATACAAGTACAGGTAGGTGTGAACAGTTGCTCGTCCTCCCACAGTCAGTGCTCCGAGACACAAACCTTACTTTAGACAATATTTAGATATACAAGTACAGGTAGGTGTGAACAGTTGCTCGTCCTCCCACAGTCAGTGCTCCGTGACACAAACCTTACTTTAGACAATATTTAGATATACAAGTACAGGTAGGTGTGAACAGTTGCTCGTCCTCCCACAGTCAGTGCTCCGAGACACAAAGAACATCTGGAGGCTGTCTCCAGGAGGCCCAAAACTCTTCCACCTTATATCGAGCACTTCAGATATTAAGAGGATGGATTTTAGACCGGTTGCATACTTAAACGGAACGATCCAGGTTTAAGTTTGGCGTGTTTTACAAACAAAACTACTTACAGTAAGTAGAGGAAGTATCGAGGAAAGGAGATGCAAGGACACCAGGGCATGTCTCAGTTCACATAAAACAATAAAGGAACGATTAAAAACTTGATTGAATTTTCACTATTACTTTTTATTAAATAAATTAAAAGTTTTTTTCGTATTAATATTTAATTTATTTATTTACGTAAATCTGTTCAAATGAACTTTAGTGTTTTACTTGAACTGGTTATGTTTATATATCTCTGCTTGAAATTCGAAACACAGAAACTAAGAGTACAGTTTATTCTGTTTATCGTGCCAGACAGGATAGTAGCTACAAAATATGTAATGTAACAAGTGGACTGTTTGAAGGATGTGTGTACTTAACTTTTTAACACCTTTTTGATACTATAATCTACATATTTAATATGCTTTAAATAGCAACTTTAAGATTAGAATCTGAAGGGGTATAAAAATATTTGACTTTACTTCAAACAACACTGAAGCTTGACGTTATGTAACTTAACGTTTTGTACAAGTATATTGTTCAATACATTACTTTTAAATGGCCTATTCTGCCGTTGTCAGTGTTTTCGTTTTGATAAAACAAACACATATTTTACTGGGAAAATCTGTTCACAGTTTCACATCCTTCTTTTCATATACAGGGTGTCAATTAAGTCTGGAACCTCTTTTTTAATTTTTGAACCATAATAGAAAGAAATACCAAAGTTCACACGTGCTTACTGGTGATAGTAACGCACACATCTCCCCAATTACCGACCGGATAATCCCTTTGGGGGATGGTCCACAAGGAGTCGGACAAAAATTCTTAAACAGCAGCATAGGTCAAATTTGGTATCAAATTAAAGGTCTTACTTAGCAGAGTACAATGCCACAAACCAGACTTCAAAAGGTGGATTCATTCAGTAGTTATAGCTATTTGAATTTTAAAACAATTGAACAATGTAAATTATTAAGTATTACAAGTAAACACCAATTTTTAAGTACCTGTGATTAAAGTAAGTGTTCAAAATGTTCCCCTCCCATCATCTGACAATGTAGTAATCGAAGCCAGGAATCAATAATTATTACCAATAACACAACTACTGTTAGAATGTGAAAGTGGCAGATTGAGTCATACACAGTATCCACAGAAACTTAACGTTTAGGCAGGTATTATAGGAAATCAAATTATGGGCCCATTATTTATCAATGGTAATTTAAATGGTGACTCGTATCTAGCAATGCTCCAAAATGAGATAATTCCTGCACTACAAGCTGCTCTTGGTCGACAATTTCAAAGAATTTATTTCCAACAAGATGGCGCGCCACCACACTTTGCTCTCCTTGTTAGAGAATACTTGGATACAATATTCCTTCACAGATGGATTGGAAGACGTGGTGCAGTTAGAGTGGCCTGCTCGTTCCCCTGATTTATCTCCGCTGGATTTTTTTCTTTGGGGATACCTCAAAGATAAAGTTTATCGTACTAAGCCTCGAGATTTGGCGCACCTAAGAAATCTCATAGTCCAAGAAGCTCAAGATATTCCTCGTGACTACCTTCAAAAATGCAGTGGATGGCTTTTACAACCGCCTAGGACATTGCCAGACGATGGTAGGGGAACATTTTGAACACTTACTTTGATCACAGATACTTAAAAATTGGTGTTTACTTGTAATACTTAATAATTTACATTGTTCAATTGTTTTAAAATTCAAAATAGCTATAACTACTGAATGAATCCACCTTTTGAAGTCTGGTTTGCGGCATTGTACTCTGCTAAGTACGATCTTTAATTTGATACCAAATTTGATCTATGCTGCTATTTAAGACTTTTGTCCGACTCCTTGTGGACCATCCCCCAAAGGGATTATCCGGTCGGTAATTGGGCAGATGTGTGCGTTACTATCACCAGTAAGCACGTGTGAACTTTGGTATTTCTTTATATTGTGGTTTAAAAATTAAAAAAGAGGTTCCAGACTTAATTGACACCCTGTATATTATATATATATATATATATATATATATATATATATATATATATATATATATATTTGTAATTGCATTATGTTGGGTTGCTTTCAACTTATGATCAGCAATTTTTTATTGCACAGCTTAATCTAGAGTAATTAAAATTTTTCGAAAAAGAGCCATATTGTTTTACTAACTGGTATTACGTGAGCTTATCAAATTCCTTTGAAATTTTTTTACCTGAGCAATTATTCAGTAGTTTTCGTCATTCAGTTTAATAGTATAATACGTTTTACTAATACACTAGTTTCACAGAACTTTTGGTATAAACACTTTTAAATAAAAATTTTTAAAATTGGTTTTGGACATTCTATGTGTATTACATCATCTTTTGATCACGTTCAAATATTCGCTAAGTTTAATCCAGATAGGTTCTCATTGTTTCTCTGCATATCTAATTGTAATGTTATTACAGGTGTTGTCCCAGAAACACGATAAACCAAATCGGTATAATTGTCTTCTAGAAATTTTACTCTTTAAGTTTATTCCGCTATATTTTTACGTGAAAACTTCTAATAAACCCTTTATCAAGAAAAATTGGCTCTAGACTATAGGCTTTACTTTTACTCTGAAGTGGAATTGTGACGGAAGCTCTTGTAGTTCTATGTACTTACAAAGATTCGAAGTTAACGAGACCTTTTTTATTAATTGCGTGTTTTGTAGTTTTATAAGTTGAAGCTAAAAAGTAACAGTTACATCGAGTGGCAAAACCCAAGCCCGTCATAAACATTATTACCAACCATTGCAAATATTATTTTTAAACTAAAATTAAAGAACTAATTAGAGAGAACAAGCTAGGTCAAAAAACATATTGAAGTGTACAGTTCATCAACTGTATTGTGCACATCTCTTATCTTGTCTAATGTCAACATTGACTACACACACGTTCTACAGTATAGACGAGTTTATGGCACACAATTAGGAGACCTCTTAATTGGTTTGACTGACAGGGGAAGTGGTGTATAAATTCGAATGAATGAGAGAGAGTGAACGCAAAAATCGTACGTTTGAAAGGGACTTCAGTGCTAGAATGAATGGAAAATTTAGCTAAACAATTTGACGATTGCTTTATAGCAAAATACAAAATACAAATACAATAAAACATAAAACAATGTTATCATTGTTTGTATGTTTTACGCAATAAATAGTTTATTATTATTATTATTATGAGATAGTACTAGATTTTGTGGGACAGATTAGTACTACCTTCCTAAGTCTGTCTCTATTTGGAAGGCGGTACTGATCTGAATCACACTAAGAAAAAGAAGTGTAATTATTATACCCTCAATAGCATATAAAAACGCATGTGGTGACTACGGAGACATTACATTTTAATGTCTGTATGTTATAAATTTTTTACTTAAGTGCAATGTGGTCAAGTTTTAAATTGCATAAAATTAAGAGGAAACAAAAAGTAAAAACTAATGTAGTTTGCAAAAGTAGTAATGAAGTGATTGTGCCACAGAAAATGATCAACAACAACCACATTTGTGCACAAATCTCACCAGGAACAACCATAAGTCTACTCATTAATTAACCTCTATGAAGAAACCTACATTTACTTAAAACGCTCAAGAAAAATCAGACCTACTTAAAAATAGTAGAATATTAAAATGCATAATTTTTACTTAGTACTATTTAGATTTTCCGGACTAAAAATCTAAGGAAAACATAGGCATGTTTTTATCTAAAGTCTAAGAAGTGTCAAGTTTGCCAAGCCTATTTTTTCACATTAATGTTAATTAATTATTCAAATTAACCTATAAGACACGAAAGTGACGTCATAAGAATTGGCCAACTTACAAGTTCTTTGAGTCTCCAAATCAATTAATCATTTACAACCATAATTGCAAGTGTGTTAACTTGGTCTAGGAGCGGTTACATGCTGCTGCTGGGCCTGCAGCCCAACTGACCTCAGGCTCCAGCCAACACTGCTTGTCTAGTTTCAACATATAGGTTGATTCACTTACTCCATTTTACAAGGAAATTAACTAAACCATTTAATTAAATTAAATAATATATATCCCTTTGACATACTTCAACTTTTAATAATATGACTGCTTTATTCTTCCTGGCATTGTTCTACCAGTCAAAGACATCGTTATCCTAAAAAACTGTTCACTTTTAATTTTTCTAAAAGAATATTCTATTTTTGCCATATAAGAAAACTTTAATTATAAGTTTATTTTTAATTATAAACTCTTTATTCTGTGTCTGTTTTAATCTAGCAGTTCCAACATAAGGTGTCCAAATATTGCCTGGAATTTATAAACCACAATATTAGAGTATGCATCTGCACTGCATAAATTGCCTACATCCTTACTGAAGGCTTTTCATGAACTTTTGAATATGAAAACATAAATAATATATTTTTTACAAATTATAAAATATTCCGGGAATTATTTTCAAACTTTCTCGTATTATAAACCTCTCTCGGACTTCAATTAGTTTTATAAAAAAACGAATTAACCAAATTGGTCTTGTGCCGTTCTTGAGATTTTAGTAACAAATTTAGCAATTAAGTTTTACTTATAAAAGATTACTTTCGGTGAGTTTCAATAAAAGTTTTACTGACCATGTTGAACTTATATTACGGGCTTTAAAAAAATCATTAAAAATAATTATTATAAGTAAATTAGACTAACGAATACAAAACCGTAATGTAACAGTTACCTTCTGTATTCAACTGGAAACAAACAAATTTACTCCGTTAAATATTCCTCTGAAACTGTCCTACATTCAATAACAACATCTAAAATCGCATTAAAAATAAAAACTTAGCACACGAGAGGCTGACTTATTGCAAGCAACTTGTTGAATGCAGAGAGTTTGCTTTACTTAAAAAATTTGTTCATATGAGAAAACCTTTTTAATGAAACTGATATTAAACGGTTGTAGCATTATAATGGTAGTTTTTCCGCTACCCACATCCTGTTTACCCGTGTAGCTCTTATGTAGCCTACTTGGTCGTCCCATTAGCATGCGCCTACCATGCTCCTACTGACTATGTTTGTCTCGTCACAAAAACATGTATTGATCACGTGTCACCTTCCTCTTCATTTACTATTTCTACTCCATAAAACAGGCTGTCATACTTCCACTACTGGAAAGCGACTCTCTCCTACCCTCCCATTCAAATTGAAAGTGGTTCGGTAGGTCATAGGCCAAAAAATATACATAAGCACAGGAAACTTTCATAACCGAGTAAATTAAGCAACATCCATTTTGTTTTAAAATAGTAACCTTTTAGGTCCACACATGCATGCGACGCACAAAATTATAGGTTATACCAATATCATTAACTACAATATAATTATTGACTTGTAGCACGTAATAATTATAAATAATAAATATAATATTGACTAATGGGTTTTCATTGAGGTTTAAGGTAAAAAATAAGAATAGCTAGCAATTAATTTACCTAAATTCGAATATAACTTATGGTTACCTCAAAAATGTACAATAAAGTTTAAATTAGTGCAGAAAAAAGGGTAAGTGCGTGTTCTGATCCCTACAGTTTAGCTCATCTGTGTTCCTAGGCTTTATACGCTTCCAATAAACAAAACAAATATATTATTTTAAAATTAACATCATATCTCGAAAAGTATCCTTCGAAAGTACAACGCGTGTAATAAAAAGGCTTGTTCAAAATGTAGGCCAGCGCTGTCGTTATATTGCCTTCGTAATTTTTGATCATATGATTTTAGTTTTATTTTTACAACATATATATTAGTAACAAAAATCAGACAATTCTCTCTAGCATTTAATGGATAAATATTAGAAAATATTTATTTTATAATAAGTATTAAACAAAACTTTTAATGTTTATATATTTCTATGTTAACGAATGTAATTATCGTAAGCAGCATGAATAATACACATTATTCATGTAAGACCTCTCTTGTGCGTTGGGTGACTATACGTAAAAAGTGTGTGTAGACGAGTTTCAAAGCGCTCCGCCAGACGCACTCGAAACTACGAGACACAAGTCTTCACACTCTACATTTACTAAACAGGAAAAATTTGTCCCGATTAAATTTGAAAAACATTCTTCATATGTAATTCATACATATATTTAAGGAAATATATAAAAATGGACAGTCGAGGTCTCTGCCATAGGACCTCGGTTGTGCTAAAGTTGAATGTGTGGGGAACTCTTTAGTTCTACCTTGTACATTTCCAATAGATGCTGGGGTTTTTTTGCATTGTCAACAAATTTTACTCCAGAGGGTTAACTTGAACTGGGTAATTAATTTTATACCATAAATGAGTAAAATGATTTATATTTATCAGTTTAGATATTGACCTCTGCTATATGAATGACTTCGTTTTATAATTGTATTCTTATGCGGGCTATACTACTGTTCATAAAATCCTATTTAGGACTCAAATAATACATAACAGGCTGAGACAGTCAAAATCAGCAGCTTAAATTCTTTATAGGCAATAAACTTATTATAATGCATGGTCTCTTTCAAGTTAATTTAAAATTTGACCAGTCATTTTGAATTTATTAATTTCTACTTCACTTGATACAGTTCTACTTATTGATATGGTATTAACAATACTTGAACTCTTTTCAAATGTACTACGGGAATTCATAACGCAGTAAAATGAATCCACAAGAGTAAGACGGGAAATGTCACAATCAAAGTATTTGTATATGTTCTATATCACAATCTGTACTTCTTAAATCTGGTGCTAAACTGGGTGAGAACGTTAACTAAACGTCAGACAACAGCTGATTTTTATTTTTTCTCAGCAACCTGTTATAAATCCGGAACTAGTTTTATTAGAAAGCAAACGTCATTTTTGCACTATGCGATTGTGGATTTCCGTGAGATAACAGTGTAATCCTTAAGATCTACAAGCAAACTCTGCTCCTATGGCAAATTTCCTGTTATGTTGCATCTCAACATTGTTTACAGCTGTAGGATGACTTTTGAAATTGATATTTCGATTATTTTATTTAAAACTAAATTCTTTCTATTTTTAGCGAATTTGCAAAATGTTGTTTTGGTTTTTCACATATTTATTTCTCAAACAAATCTTTTTAAAAATCCGTTTTAGTTTTTATATTTTAAACTTATATAATAATTTCTGAAAACTTGCTTTAAATACAACTCTAATAACATTTAAATTAATTCTTAGCCTAATTTTACACTAGGGGAAAATAAAGAAATTTATAACTACTACTCTAAGGGTTAGTAACTAAAATCAATAGGCTAAAAGCAATTTATCTATTAGACAGAAAATAGAAGTTTAAAGAGTTTTTGAACTTGACATTCAAGAATTTTAGTGCATTTAAACTTCTCCTACCTTAGATTTAAGAAAATGTATTATAAAACATTTCATTGAATCTTTGTGCTATAGAAGGTATATTAAAGTTATTAAATCAGTGTTGCAATCAATTATGTAACACAATACATCATTTAACAGTTTAAGTTATGACATACAGTCCTCTGGCAGCGATGTTGTCCAAAATTGCAAACATCAACCAGAGCACAAATATCACAAATTGGATATATCCCTGTATACTGTGAAACTTGTATTGGTGAAGTACTCAAAGGTTGACCCTTTCTCTTCACTGACCATACTGACACCACCATCAGAGGATTTGTCCTGCAAAGTAACACATAAGGAGTGTGCAAGAAATTAAGTCTCTAAGTTTTGGTTATAAAGACAATCAGACATACAGTGGAAATAACTTTCCAGGATCTGATCGTCTATGCATTTGGTTTACTCCAATCATTAATGTATAGGTTAGCTTTACATAAATCTTCCTTTAATAAGCTTAGTTTGAATTTTAAATGTTTAATTTGGGTTTAGTATATGTAATTTCCATCGCTGAATGAATCATTCAGCGTTTATACATTCATTACATCATGAACTGAATAATTATTTAGCACTAATAGATTTTTTTCTTAGATTTGGTAGTATTAAGGTTAGTTTTTAAGTCAGTTATAGTCTTAATCAGTCTTACTTTCTGCCTCTTCAACCGCGTCTTCATCGGTGAGGCGATGGTCAAGTTCCCGTTTCTGATGATTTCTCTTGATCTCCAACCTGGCTAAGAGCACGGCGATTTCAAGATGAGAAGAATCTAAATCGTTATCTTTCAGATCGATTAGTTTTTGCTTTGAATCTACTATATTTAGAAGATCTGTAATTTTGTCAGGATAGTTTGAACTGAGATTATTTATTTCGAAACTAATACTAGCAACCAAGTCCTGAACATCAAGCTCTGTGTTACTTGCCTTGATTTGTAGCAACATGAGACAGATCGTGTGTTAACTGTATTAAGAAAACGCCTTCATAAAAAAATTCATTATTTGCAGTACATTGAACGCCAGGTATTATCGTTACCCAGCAGTAGGCGCAGACCATGTCCACAGAGTGCAGCTACCTAGCGGTAGAGCGGCTAACGATCTAATATCTTCTAGAGGCAGTCTTCGGCGTATACAAAAATAAAATAAGACAGAGCATAAAATAAGAGATATGCAGCCTAGATCGTCAAAAACGTACCAATGCTGTTACAGCAATCAACCTCGGGTCACTGGAAAACGATGACGAGAACGGAACGCGCCAGAATGGGGTGATCGCAAGTGGCAGAGAGAAAGAGTGGGGGCAGAGCCAAGCAGTTCCGACAAACCCTGAACACGCGGCTGATAGCGACCTCAGTTCGGAACGGTTACGATTTCTATTATCTATTACGAATTAATGACTCGTTTTATATGCGAACATATCTGCAAACATAGAAATTATATCGAATTAATTATATTAGTATTGAACTTTTTTTGTAACTCCAAAGACACTTGATCAAATGTGAGATGGTGCACAACGAATAAAGTGTCATAATGTTAACTTCAGAAAAGGTTTAACTTCAGTAACAATCAAGTTCCACTTATCAATAACTTAAATTTATTAATCACATTAAGATTATGATGTAAATTTAAAACATGATTTTAAGAGCCGCTTTTTATTTTTACATAAACTAAGTAATGTGAATCTGAGGTTCAAAATTTCACCCGAAAAAAGCAAAATAATTAGCTAGCTCTCGACAAGTAATATATTTAACAGGTATGTTCTGGAAGTGCCAAACCTCACTTAGTTGTTATACAAATAAACACAAAACAATTGTGTAAATACTACAGTTTCCGTTAAACCATCCAATTCTTGGTAAAATATTTTATAAATAAGAGGCATGAAAATTAAGACGTAGGTGGCCACCATGATAGACATACAATTAAACATAGACAATACACAGATAAATATAGGTACCAATTTTACACATAAATGTTAAGGCAAAACTAAACTAGAATACGAAGGCACAATCCCTAGCTGGTGTGAAGACGCTCCTCTGGCGAGCGAGTCCCGCAACCGTCCACACAGGACACAGCTGCTTCCAAATAACGTGTATACAAGTTCAATATTTGAGTATGGCCATACAAGAATTAAAAAAAGTTTCACTTATCGTGTGCAGTCACTTCTCAGGCCCGTGACTCCACAACCAGTCAAGTCGTGACGCAAGGAAGTCAGCGAAGCTCCAAGTAGATCCCGCGTACAGTCTGTGCCAATCAATGTCCAGGCGCGTGCAGTTTGCCTGACGTACAGTCCGGAACGAAAACCAGAACCCTATACAGTTCCTTATAAATAGTTAAAAAACAGCATAACAGTGCTTACATACAGTCATACAATACAGCTTTTATAATTATAATTATATTGTGCCAATAAAATAATCAAAAATATCATGCTGACCAATCTACTATTCGATAAAATAAGATATGTATTTAAGTATTTATGAATACGGTACATAATAAAGTAGTTGTCAAGACACATTATCATTTTATGATCCAAAATATTCAAAGTTTATAACCAATTATTTTTTATCTTGAGATAATTTTTAGCATTCAATTAAGACTTTACAGTTTATATTCATACGAACTGAGCGCCAATTAATTTTGATCTTAATGTTACTATACATTTAGTATTAAAACATTATTAACCGTACTCATTACCAACCATATTTACTATCATTAAAAGCAGTACAATAGAATACTGAAATACAAGGTTAGCACTGACTGACATAAGTTTAAAACCATATATGTGACCTAACAGAAATTTAGTGACCTACTTTGTGATTTAAATAAATAGGCCCCACGACTACTTGGTATTACTATACAAGATTGTTACTTTATTCTGGTTTGGTTTGAATTGTATGTTATTACTCTACTTTCACATTTATTGAAATATAGGCTAATACTTCGTTTGATAAAACATAAATTAAATGGTAATAATAAGAATTAGGTTTTAAGCAGACATAAAATAAATAGACAGACTGAATTTTACAATTTAACAATAACGACAAAATTGATTTAAGTCCGAATGTATTATTTACTTATTACCTCTATCAGACAACTTGATAACTACGGTAATCTAAGTTTACGATTAGAAATGAACAATTAGCCTAAAACAATAATAATTTGGTTGTGTGACTATTACCTAGACATTTTTATTCCATAACTACTACGTTACTCTCTTTCAAATTCAGTAAGTACAATATTTCGCCAATAAATAAATAAAAAACAATACAATAGGTTTTTGCGCAAAGCATTACAGTATAACGTTCAAATCGTTAAGAACAAATAAGAATTTTCCTGAATTTTAAAGTTTTTTTTACACTGTACAGTAAAACAAGCCATACCATACAATTTGAAATAAAATGAATTTATATTTCACTTAACGTGAACATTATATATTTGCCAAAAGGCCGCTACGTGTTTAATTTACACTTTAAACTAAAACAAGCCGTAGCATACATTTTTAAATAAAATGAATTTATATTTCACTTAACGTGAACATTATTATGTTTAAGTACAGTCAGTGCACGCACCATCTACCAGTGATGAGAGGAACTGTGTATATTTTAGTTCAGTGTTTGTCTGATAGGTAGGGTGCTTGATACCCGGTGTGGGATATTACATTTGAATTGTAAAATAAGTTTATTACGGGAGCTTTTATGTATTTACACTGTTAAACTTCTAGGAATAAATTTGTTATAGTGATGTAATTATTTTGTAATATTATAGCAGTTTTATGATTTTTAAATTTTCATGTAGGTTATTATATACCGTGTGTTTCTTGCGTTATATAAATGGCATGGTGCATAAATGTATAAAAATAAAAATAAAATTAAAATTTATTTAATAATGCTATAATCTAGAGGGTTTAAGTAAAAATTTTGGGCTAGGCTTCAGAAGCTTCTTACACTAATATGAAACGCAATAAAATGAAAAGAACGTGAATGTATCATGTGACAAGATCATGTGTATCATTTCGAAAAATATTTCATAATTAGACTTAATTGAAACTTCATTTCTACATAAACAAGAATGAGGTCAACCATTGAATTTAGCTGATAACACTGTTCGATAATGGTGATTGTCATTCCATGGGATATGGCCTAGCGTTAGCTATTATATTTTTATTGGTATTATAGGCAACCATTGTGGCAATGAAAATATGGCAGAATAAATAAATTTGAGAACAAACCTAGTCCAATAAAGACTTTTTTACATGGACAATTTTTATTCATATGGTAAAATGAAAAGATTTCCAGAGTGGAAAGTCAATGTTAAAAGTAGGTGACAATATTTAATATCAGAGAACTCTCCAGTTGCAGTTCCCCAATTTAGCTCACCGGAACTTTCATTACTGGAAAACTGCTATAAAACATAATTTAATATGAGACTATAATGTGGTAAGTTATCTCGAGAAAGATTTCTTCTGTTAACTTCATTTTTATATAGACAAGGTTGGGTTGTTATCACTCAGTACGCCAACACAATTTTTATTTTATCTACCGGGGGTATATAAAAATGTCTCTTCTGTGCGACTGTTTATCATTCTATCTGCCTGCAGGTATATCGAAAATAAAATGTGTTATATAGATTTGAAATGTTGAATGCACACTCAGTCTGTTATGCAAACACGTGGTGTGGCGTGTTGCTACTTTGTGTATATTATATTGAATTAGTAAAAAGCATTTATTTTTAACACGCAAGCCTCTAAAACAAAGCGATAAATGTGCATTTTGCTCCATTTTTATTGTGCAGCTGATGAAACATTGAGAATGCCTCTTCTTCTGTGTATTGTTGCTGGGTAAACGAGACAGACGCTCTTTTGTAGTGTATGTGTCTCTGTTGCCGAGATTGCGTTATGAGCTTCTTCGTTACCGACTGTCTAGGCTAATTGGTTGGCCTAGGCTATAATTATGTCAGGACCCTATTGAAGCTGGCAAATTCAAGGATATCGAAATCATATTCCTAATGTACTCTGCTGTATTGATCTTTGTCGAATCCTTTTATACGGACGTGGACTCCAGATTCCAGTAGTCAAGGCTGTGACAATGTCAGATTTCAAACGCTACTACGCAAAGTGGAAGTTGAAGTAGAGCTAAACTTATTAAAATTCCCTTTTGATTGAATCAGCCCTTCCAATAACAGTTGTGTTAAAGTGAACAAACTGTAGTAATTAATGTATGATGGCAGTAATGATAAGAAATTATTTTCTGTAAACATTGATACTGATGTGGCATTTTCATGTACTTCCTACGTAATCTCATAGTTAATCCTATAATAAAACAAGACTTCCAGGACATTTCTTAAGTCACGAATATCTAATATAATAAGATAAAATTTAACTAGAACACAATTAAAAAACCTCGGCTTGGTAATACAAAAATAAATTATGGCACTGTTTAAAATTCCATGTTTTATTTTGTGAAATATAATTTTTCTTTTTAAAGGAGCATTGTTGGAATGATTACTAAAAGTATATTATACAAATTTATTTAAATAACTGTTTTTCTACACCAGTTTCAATGAAAATACTGTGTTAATCTTTTTTTGTAGTATAGTTTGAATTCTTACTACCCTAATGATTTTCATTATACTTTTTAAGTTTTTTTTTCTTCTGACAAACTGCTAAATAAAAGGCCTTCGTGATCAGACATGGACATTGGTAAGAATTTAAATGTAAGAATAACAAATGTGCCTATACCATGTCTCTTCTGACGGATCTGAGGTTGTTTCCTGTAATACGAGTAGTTTTCTAAAACTGTAACCAAAAGGACTATCTATTGGAAACTGTTTAGACTCATGTTATAACTATTAGGATGATATGATAAACTCCA
The DNA here is from genome assembly GCF_021130785.1 of Homalodisca vitripennis. Taxonomy (NCBI): domain Eukaryota; kingdom Metazoa; phylum Arthropoda; class Insecta; order Hemiptera; family Cicadellidae; genus Homalodisca; species Homalodisca vitripennis. The sequence continues at coordinate 21,183 of NW_025779473.1, forward strand.
AACTACAAAATATATTTATTTTCGTCGATTTATATTTTTTAACGTTCATCCATTTATTACGATAGTTATTTACCGATCGATAACACGTGTTAATTTCTTCCCCAACCATGTCAGATATTCCATAACTGTTATGCCACCATAATAGAACAAACTATGCAATTATTTTTAATAATTCCACAACACAAACAAAATAGTGAATTGCTTCAGTGTTTCAATGAAAACAAATGTAAAACAATGGTCATGATTTCCAGGAATTTATTTAGTAATTGTTTGTGGGAGACGAAAGCTACAGACAGTATAATGTGTCAGAACCGGATACGGGAGGTCCTCTATAGCATGTTGCACCTGTCAATGACCCATTATCTCAAATGTGACGAGGGTGCAATAAACCAACACTCCCTCGCCCCTCGGTTCTAGCCGTGAGCATGCCAGGCTCAAGGAAGTCCCGCCGAATATTTCTATTGTTTGAGTTTATCGTACTCCAGAAACCAGATTGTTTTCTAAAAGTGTCTATTTTACTGCTAATATAAACTAATCTATCAGAACTGTTTATACGATTTTATGTATAAAGTTAAAAGTGTTTTAATTTTTACATTAATGATGAACTTCTAAACGAGAATTAAATAAATTTACATGAATTGTTAACATAATGTAATTTATTCCTCGGGTAAAGTACCTTTATTTCAATGTATAATGTTGTATATCGGTAGATTAAAATAAAGAATCAAAGATACAAATTTCTTATAAACTATGACTAGTGTGTATACGAACATTTTAAAATTACCTGGTTACTTTCAAATGACAAAACTACTTGCTGACGCTTTCAATGGAGTGTTTTTACAATTAAGTACACATAACCAAAAAAACCTATTAAAATGATAAAAAATATCCATCTATAAAACAGTACAGAAATCTGCTAGATGGGGAGTAGTATAAAAACAACACAGAGCTAAGGCAGTTTCCGGGTAGCCTACAGCTGACTTCACACAGTCCACAGATCTCAGAGGTAGATAACGATGAAACGTTCTCTATCAAATTTGATTCGTTCCATTTCACCCTTGACATTGTACTCAACTAACAAAGTATAATAGAAAAGGGTGGATTAATTATAAAAAATATTTTAAATCAAATTACACGTTATTGTTTTACAACCTCTCTAAGTTATAGGGAGGAAAGAGGGCCTAGACAGTCAAATATCTATATCGTTATTAATGTATCATGTTTACCTTTTTACTTAGTAATATAAGCTTCTCAATTTATCCTTGTATAACGTTGAATAAATTTGAAAATTGCATTTAAATGTTTGATCGGCAGGTTTAGAGAGACGTGTTTTCTTGTCTAGTACCGTGCCGGCTGGAAGAGTTTTGAGCACTTTGTCACCCAAGTTCCTTTGGCCCGGTTCCTTTTTTAGAACTTCTTAACATTCTTGAACCAGATAAAACTCTCTAGCGGCCCACTTCAACCATGACATTTAGACTCATTTAGTATACTCTATTGCTTTTAATCTGGTTAATGGGTTATCTTCAAATACGGATTTACTGGCTTTAGAGTTTTGGTAAGGAATACAAATTAACATAACAAGATTATAAAAATATGTGCATTTAATTAAATGTCTATGAGCAAAAGCCATAAATAATTTCATATAGGTCAGTTCATCGCTAAACATATTTCTATTCAGACTAAAATTGTAACCGATTTGATTGCGTTTGATGGAAACTAATTGTGTATGCAATATTTTCCAAAGCACACAATTTGCGTAACTGATGACGAGTTGTTACTCTGAGTTACCAATTTTAATTGATAAAGTTTTAACCTGTATAGTCTACCAAATATTCTAAGGAGGCTTCAACGGGAGCGCCCAACACAGGAAGTTCGTTTCCTTTCCCACGCGTATAAACTTACTGTAGGATATCGCTTAAAATGTCGTTGAGTATGTTCTACACTTACCGCACGGTAATTTTTTAATTGAACCTAGGGTTTATTGCCTTCGTTATGATTCTATTGTTTACTAATATTGAAAGGTTTATGATATTCTGTACAGGCCTACACCTGCACAAAACATAGATGTTTTGCAAATTGTTGTGTAGTAAAAATCAGGTATAGTACAGTTATTTTAAATTTGGGTTAACAGGTAGGAAAATCTGAAGATTTTGTTAGTGTGACTTGTACCTTAGCGGGTTGTCACACGCTATTAGCACAAAGCAAATAAAAAAAACTATTTGGCTATTGTCGATAGGCCGGTTATAGTGGGCTTTTTAGTGGGAATATTATATTTGTTTCGTATTCTAAAAGTGGCTGGTCGAAATGCTCGAAGTCATAAAGATTGACAGAAATGAACGCTGAGCACCATGGTAAACGGATGTAGGTCCACGTCATAAAACTGCCGGAAGCATTTCTTACCTACTTCTTAAGGGGTGGACAGTGGGTCCACGGTCCCGGCCTGGGACCCACTGTCCGACTCACGGGTTTCTTTTGCGAAGGGGTTGACAAGGGATCGTCGTACTCACACTGCAGCACTTGAATGGATGTTTCGAGATCTAAACTCTATATCTGCTAAATAGTTTTCAGTACACTACATAAGACAGATGCAAAAAGAATGAAACAAAATTATATACATAAAATAAACTTAAGAATGTCTGTAACGATTATAGGGGTCTTTGCTTTATTGGATACGTTTTCGCTCCGACTAGGAGAACAACGATTAAAAATATCGTAAGAATGCACAGAAAAATCAGGTAAAGAGAACAAGACATTTATATAATAGTATAAGAGCCTGCTAACTTTAGTCAATTGTTCTGTGTAAACATTGTTTTATAGTAGCACAATCATAAATTACCTTACATTTAGTCGTGAAAGCATAGAGTAAGCTTGATAATAACAACACTTCTTATTTCAAACTTTTTTGCGACCAATGTTGAGCACAAGTAAGACAAATATTTAGATAAATAAACTAAAAGTTTTATTAAAAGTCTACTTTTAACTGTACACTTTAGTAAATATTGAGTATGCATGATGAGTACTGGATGCAGACATCAAAGGAATGTAGGCCTACTATATAACTTTTATATAGTTATAAAACGCATAGTTTATTTGACTTTTGACAGAAGTAGGCTTCTCAGAAGTTTGTATGTACCTTGTTCGAGAAAACAAAGCAATGTTAACTAGGGCTTTTTTATTAACTAAACACCAAATTTTAAAACTTTTAACGGTTAACGGTTTATTTTAAAGGAGGATAAAACTAAAAGGGTTTAAGAATAAATTTAAGAATTTGGAGCGTTCGAGGTCCTTATAACTGCTAGTAATTATCTCAACATATTATCTCCTGTCGTTCCGGGATCACTATTTGAAATAACGTTAATTTGTTTCGCAGCGAGATATAGCGATGAATAGCAATTGGAAGTCTGAATGAAACTAGACAAATTTTTTAGCCGTTCATCGAATTCCTGTTTGAGTGATATTTACAACGTATCGTTAGCGGCATAAGGTCACTATTATGTAAGTTAGTATGTCTGTGTAGGCAGATGTTTTGTTTACTGTTTGGATTAAATAGTGGCCACGAGATCGCGTTTTGAACATCTTTATGGCTAGGCTGGCTCTAAAACCGCTGTCCCCCTTATATCAGTACCCAAGTTCTAGGAGTCAAGGCTCAAAGTCAGAATTCAAACGCTGCACAATGTGGAAGTTGGAATGGAGCTAAACTAAACATTACGTTCAATCAATCCCTCCCTCAGCAGTTGTGTTAAAGTGAGACAACTGTAATCAGTGAGGTCAATAATGGCTACGCATTATATATTGTAGTTCTGTAAACGGTGATGTGAATGATATGTTGTTATTTCATTAAAGTCAATTTAGCCATAATTATTTTAAAATGTGGTATCATCACTATTATTAGAAAAGTAACTGTTGTCCACTCTATACATATGCATATAATATAAATATATTGGAGAATATTGAAAAAAAGGCAACTTTTTAAGTAACGATTATAATTAAGTAAATTGGAAAGGGGAAATGAGAATCACAACCCCTTTTCGTGATGTAATCACGGCCTGTATAACGTCACATGACGCAAGTAAGAGTGGGACTAACCAAGGTCACCACTAACGGTGAACCAGCCCTCGGCGTCAGGGGCATCTCACGATTCCACTCACAATAGTACACATTGCTTCAGTAGTATGCAGTAGACACGCTCGGTAAATAATTTACCACTAGCATATATATTACGTACTTAATGTTATTCACAACTTTACAATCACGAGTTGTACAATATAAGTAATGGACAGCAAAACGGATTGTGCGCCCTCGCTGAATAATTATTAAAGATATATTTTAAAATAAACAAGTAATAATGGTATATTTAAAACCTTATTTTTCATTTTCAAGCAGCAGGTTAGATTAGGCCTATGGTATTTTTTTGAGGGAGTCAAGTCTAAAAGTTTTGGTAAGGTTTTTTTTTAGAAGAAACAAGTAGTAATGGTTTATTGAACGGTTTGTTTTTATATGATTTTTTTAAGCATCTTGTAAGTTAAATATAGTCTTATTTATACTCGTAATTGAAAAATATCTAATGAGAAAATAAATAAAGGCTAATCACACATTACATATATTGAAGTGCATAGCTTCTGTATTTAAATACATCAATAACCTATTTTATTTATCTAAATAAAAACCTGTGGTTCCTAGATCTGGCAGCCTTGTTAAATACATATACAGACAAATATTTCTCCCTTATATATTTAGTAACTAAACTTAATAAAGGGGCTCTAGTGTAAATTTAGACCAAGAAAAAAGGTACAAAAAGTATAATGTGGATTCAGGGATAGTAAAACTTATTGTGATGCACTATTTGAAAAGTGTTAGAACAGTAAACATTTTTACAAAATAAAAAAGATTCTTTAGATTTGTTTAGCTGATACATTTCGGGTTTTTTCAAAATATAAAGATGGATGTACGACTTGAAGAATCATTTAATGTCCCAACTAGTTTAAGGTTTGAATCAAACAGGTAAATTTTAATAGAAATTATATCAAATTCAACAATAATAATCTTTAGCGTCAAGATAATAAAATTCTCTAGAACCGTTCAAGTAGTAAGTGGTGTTTCTTAAAAAATAATTCTGTTTTTAGGCATGGAGTTGTCAAAAGGTTTGGATATAAGTGACAGTTCCTATAAGAAGTTATATTTTGCATATTTCACATAACGCTCTTCAAAAATTGCATATTATGGAATTACCTCTATTCCATATATTACCAATATGTCTTTGGAAGGACAATGCGTCTTATAAATTATTATTATAGAAAGAGATTTACAATTACAAAAAAAACAAATATTAGAATAATCTTAAACATTGTATTCTTTTATTTTTACGATTTTAAACTGCAACGCTTACTAAACTTTTATTGCTAAAACAACAAATTTCTCATTTTTAAATAATAATTTAGTTTTCTGACTAAATGACTCGTTTACATTTATAAGGAATAGCCATTATTTTTACGCCTCTTTAGATTTAAACGATTAGGTAAGTAATCGTCTACCTTACAAAATGTCCTGAAAGATGGTTAGAATTTTATATCGAAGACTCCTTTTGAAGCAGTCGGCAAGAACTATGCAACATGAAAGTTTGCTGAACTGTGGTTTTGAACTAATGTACCAATGCCAGCCATAGATTTTCTAAAATATTAACAATATTTTTAATTTGTAAAGAAACAAACGCGTAGTGTTATTGTTAATATACTTTTAACTGTATATGTTTTTAAAATCTTAAGTGTTAGGTCTAAAAGGGAATGTTACTATCTAATACTATAAATTTACTGATATAATTCGCATCTTGTCCCATTAGTTCACTTTTGACAGAAGTAGGCTTCCCTGACCCATGATATATATTTACTTTATCGGGAAACAAGGCAAAATCAAGTGTGAAACCCAATATAATGACCATAAATATACAATTTTCAATGTATTTTCTTCATCGTGGGAAGAAGAGAAGGCAAACTCAACATTGGCTTTGGAAATATAATTCATTCGAACCAGAAATGCTCATATAGGTGCAAAAAACCAATGAAGTTGCGTGCGAAGCGCGGGTAATTTTTAGTTCATTAATAAACAACAGCATTTAAATGCGCAGCCTGGTCCAGTATAATCAATGGCTTCATAACCTAACATTGATATAAAAAGAGGCAGGTGGGGCGAAGAGCAGGCGCGACGTCCGACCTAGAGTGTCATATTTCTCCTCCTTCCCTAGGCTGTCAAACCGCGGAGGTGGCGGATCGTTTTCAGCACAGAGTAAATTACTCTGTGGTTTTCAGAGCCGAACTGCAGCCAGGGTGCGCAATCCAGGTAGTGTGTTATACATAAATGGTCGGGCCAGTTCGAGGTGTCAAAAATGTCACTCTTACCAGATAGTCCCCGCTGTGCTTAGAGCATACAACTGTTGAGCCTACGGACGGTCATAGCTGGGACTCACTATCCAACTTAAGAATTTCTTGTGAGTCGGGGAACACAACTGATCGCATTTGCTCTGATGTACAACGGGTTCTTAGAGATTAAAAACTACAGTTTTGATGAGAAAACATTAATATTTCGGTCTTTTGTTGATTTTATAAGTAACAAACGTGTTGATGAATTAGCGTGTTATAATTTATTTTATTCGTGCTAGCATCAGTAAGAGACGTAGGCATATGTAGGGGGAGTTTTGAGAGTTTTAAACCCCGCTCCCACTATTGATAACAATATTCTATATGTATATATATATATATATATATATATATATATATATATATATATATATATGTGTATATATATATATATAATTATATTCGTAAAGAACTATTTATCATAATTAATTTTTTTGTTTGCATTTGTTTTGATATTTTATCAAATACTAACTTGCGCTTAAAACTATTTGGGAATGAAGTTCATGTGCAGCCCGTAGGGGTTGAGAAGTACCTAACAGCCAACCTCTGTCGCAAACCCCGTGATTTGAGGAGAGAGACGGCGAGTATCGGTAATGATTGCCTACTTATTACGTTCGTTACTTATTTCGATATTTAATTACCGATCGCTATAACGTGTTTCTGGCACACTTTGTTTAAGAAACCCCAGAATTGGACAACCAAACTAAAGAAATGCCGAGCTTTGTAAATAATATTTAACTTGAAGTCCATGTTTTAAATGTCCATAATTTGTTAATTACAGAGCGTCTGTTGCGTTTTTGCACAATGCATGCAGTGGACGTCAACGGCTCAGCAGCAGTAAAAACACAAAATTCCCAATTTTATGTCTCAAAAATGTGTTATTATATTCTTAGTAAATATATCCTCTATAAAATTACTTATATGTAGATTCATATCCCAGTATTTTTTATCATAGAATCACGGTTCACTCATCCCTCAGATTCGGGTATCTATACTTTTTGATCCGAAGTCATAAGATGCAGCATTGCTATTGTTTAGTGATTATACTGAACTATTTTGTTAAGTATCTTGTTAATTTTACGATTCAATTTTGTTTTAGTCGCATATACTTCATATTAAACTGTACTTGTAGTAGAAGATTATTCTTATATAAGCTTCCTGGTGATTGGTGGTAGAGAGGTTTTATTGAAAACTTTATGCTCTGAGCTGATATTTTACCTCCTCTTATTAGTTGAGAAGTACTATAGAATATTAATTTTAGGACCTAATGTTTCAAACCTTTCCCCAGGGGTGGCTGGACTCCACCCCCGCTGATATAGAGTTTTTTATACCCTCTACTCTACTGTTTTCAAGGCACCCTTCAGAGTACATTTCTTGATGCGCCACTGCTTTTGCATTGGATCTAAATACCATAGTCTACACAATAAATAAATATTTCGGGTCTTTTGTAGAAGAGGGCCTCCAGTCTTGAAATATGTTCTATAGCAATGGCATATTGTTTGAAGGGTCTTATGACGATCTGTTTCAAGCTATCTGGCGGGACATGAACCTATTCTGGCCTCCACAAGAATAAACCCTTATATAATTTGTAACATAATTTTTTTTTTCTTTAAAATGTGTTAAAATTTTGTCCAATACATATATACTGAGTGTACAATGTGGTTTTGTTGGTCCTGTATCCATAGAAAATATTTCAAGACTGGTGGTCCTTTTCTACAAAAGACCCAATATTTCTATAATGAGACAGATAAAAATATTAATTTTTGTTATGTTAGTTTATTATTACATTTGTTTATGTTTTGTTCATTATTGTATTTTGTATCATACATACCGGAAATTGGCAGAAGAATGACACATTTATCTTTTTAATAAAATAATTCACTTACATCAATGTGGAATATACCTAACATCTGACGACGAAAGGGCACGTAGTATAAAACTCCCTGAGAGATTTTATACTCAAGTTATATTACATTGTCAATAAAACAGATGAAATGAGTTTGTAGGGAAAGCCTGATTATTCTTAAATTACCTTTGATGATATCAAGACATAATTAATTAAGGCTATGAACGGTGTGGTTATTTTAAATGCTGTGAAATATGGGGCTGTGAATCTACAATTTGTGTAGTCAGATATGCGATGAATCAGATTTCATATCACAATAACCACACACAATAGTGTTTTACCACAGGCAATAATCATACTTAAATAAATACTTTGTAGTCATATTAAGCTAATAAAGGTATAAAATGTAATTTTTACAGAAGTAATACATAATAAATAGTTTACGAAAAATGGAGTGCTTTACTTAGAATTCTTGTCAAACATGGAATATAGTATATAGAAGGTACACAAAATAGCCATTCTTTATAGAAGGAAAAGTTATTACAAATAATTAACAATGAGTTTCATTTAAACCCACAGATTGACTGGAGAGACAAGAAAATTATCTTATCTCGGAGTTAAAGGGACTGAGAGAGAAATGGAGGATATCGGATATCTCTTCAAATGCGCAGTAGGGCACGCGCAGGGTTAGTGAGGTGACAGCTGGCGTTAGCTTTGAGCAGTCACCAGTCACTAGTGATGGGATAACCGAATGGATTTTATAACCGACTAACCAGTCAGTTATTTTTCTCGTTAATCGGTTATTTTAGTCGAATGAATAACCGATTACCTTTTAAATTCAATCCACATTTTAGTCCACAATTTCAGAGTTTATTTACAGATAACAATTACACCTAAACAATTAGCCTAATGCTCTGCTTAACTTACTCTCAATATAACGCATTTCATTTTTGTATTTAAACAAAACACTATTATTCACGAAACACCTTAACTAGAATACCTACACAATTATTTTATTTATGTCTTATAAAAAATCAAACATCAAAGTTTGATAAAAGAAGATCTTCTATTGGAGATAAGTAGGTGCGAACTGAACTGATTATTTATATTCTTTGATAGGTATGGAGAGTCAAAGGGATGGGGTGGTGGGGGAATGAACCATTCCTGTTGAGACAGGTAAGCGGCGCGGCGCGGCCAATTTACTCACGGCCGTACTTAGCTTTGGCGAGCCCTGGTAAAGATATTCGGTCGGGCCCCGTCGTGTCCCCCCACCAGACACAGTCCCTTCATATAGACGTGTGACTGGCTCCGGAAGAAATTGTACGAAAACCCGGTCTGAGTTCGGACCTGAATATACAATCAAAAAATTCCAAGCAAACCCGCACTGGCAGAACCGTAATTGAAAACGAAATTCTGTAATTGTATTATTACTTTTTTCTGTGCATACGTTATAGTCATAACATTTTAAAATGTTATATTATCATATATCATCTATAACACTACAAGATAATTACCGTTCAAATTGCAAAATTATAATTTATTTTAATTACGAATCACCAAAGTTAACCGAAAGTTAATCGCTAAAGAACGATATTTCAGTAATAAAAATAACTTATTATAATAAACGAGCAATTCAAGTATTGACTGTCTGCACAACCAGTTAACTTATAGAAAAATTAGTCGGTAGAAGAAAAAGTCTATAGACTAATTTAACTGGATGCAGCAAAAATAACCGACTAATCGGTTAAAATAAAATAACCGAACTAACCAGTTATTTTCATTCAGTTATTCCCACCACTACCAGTCACAGTCAGTCGTTGAGCCCGAGCGCGATTGTGTTGTGATAGTTGGGTTGCAGTTATTAGCGCGGTTACACACCACGGTTGGGTGCAGTGGCGTAGCGAAGGGGGGGGGTCCAGGGGGTCCGGACCCCCCCGAAATTTCAAGACATATTAAAAAATAAAGCATGGAGCAGGAAAAAAAAGGAGAGTTATCATTACTCTTGTCTACGAACATTAAATTGATTGATTTAATTGATTAAAGTGACCGTTGTTAAAAATATAATTGTCGTTTCGTTTAAATCATAAAGTATCAAACAATACTTTTGGGCTCGGCCTTTCGGATAGTGTAGTGTAATCACAGTATTTCTATAGGGCGCGGTCATGTGACGTCGCAAAGTAACCTGAACCGTAACACGGCGAACAGTTTAAATTAGCGATCACTTCGTTCAAATTCGTCTTGGAGACGTAAAATAACTGCTTAGAATAAAGTTACGACGTTGATTTAGTGTCATTAAACTGTAGACGTGTATATAATTATCGAAAAAATATAAAAAATCACTTTCGGTCGGAAAATACACTTGAAAAAACTCTACTGATTAGAACTTCAACTAATTTGGACTTCAGTGATTGAGGTAAACGTGGTATTTTCGATTGAGTTAGGACGACGATTTTTGTTATCATTAAACTGTACACTGTACCTATAGTCCAGTCATTTTAGGTTTTTTAGACCTCAATCTGCGGAAAAATTCCTATTGAGCTGAATTGGTACACACCTTCATTATGGTGTTTTAATGAAGATGTGAAAAATCGACATTGATATCGTGCCGACTAAAAAAGTTATAAGGGTCAAAAGGTTACGAAGATCAGTTTTTCGTGAATATCTCGCGATCTATGGCTCGGAGGTCAATAAAGATTATTATAAAAATTATTTATCATACGATTATCTACAAAAAATGTCTCTTACATTTTTCTGTAAAGTCAACCGTTTTCGGACTAGAGTGCTGAGAAATCGAGTAGAATGCATTCACATAGGGTATTTTATACCGTATACATATAAGGCGTCAACTCTATTGCTTTTTATCAATGTATTTAAGTTTTCTTAACACTTCTAACTTACACTCGTCGGGAGTTTTGTGACGAATTTGCTTATATTATAGAGGGTTTGGAACTTAGTAAAATCTACTATATATAATATAAATGACCTCCACTGGCAGATGTTACGTTCTTTATTGTTTTGAGACCCTACTGCCTCTCGGACTGAGTTTAGCTCAGTGGACAAATATTTCTTGAGTGTTTTAGACGTTATTTTCGTAGTTTTGTGCTCTTGAACAGTTTTCATAATCAGTGATAAATGTTTCATATGTAATGAATCGTTATCTAGTGGTGACGTAGTAGAAGTTAGACGTGGTCTACAAACATTAAAAAATGCTAGTGTCACTAGAAGTGATGGTAACATTGAATATTTGAATACTGTAACATTTGTAAATGTTCACAGTAATTGTCGTAAAAATTATACGAACAATTTGACGTCTTCAAACGACGTCAAGAAGAGCCGAGTACATCAACATCTCCGGAAAAATCAATTCTTTTGATTTCAAAAAATAATGTTTGTTTTGTGGAGAAGAAGCAAGTGAAGAAATTGAAAGAAAAAGAGAAAAAAATACAGACGCGCTATAAGAGAAGTGAGCACTGTTACATTTAAAGACACAGTGGCTATTAAAAGCTGCAGAGGCGCGTGGTGATAAATATGGAAGAAATGTAAAAGAGCGAGTAAATTTTGAGCATGACCTTGTCTCTGTCGAAGCTAAGTACCATGATAAGTGTTTCTCAATTTTTTGTTAATTAGTAGAAAGAGTGATGTAGGCCGTCCATCGGATGAGAATATCAGAATTGCTATGGACAATGTTTTCCATACCATGACGATTGTCAATTCACATTGGCTGATTTGAAAGATGTAATTCAAGGTTACGTTCCAAATGACAAGACAATTATAAACAAATTGATTGCTCGATATGGAATAATATTGTAATTACCACGAAAAGCAAATATTTGACATCCATTTTTTTAAGAAACCAGGGAAAACAATGTTGAAACAAAAATATACTCGATTGAGAGCATCAACAAGTATCCACGCTGCAAGAAAAATATTCTTTTTCTACATGCCATGACCGGATGTGACACAACTTCAACACTTTTTGGGAAAGGAAAAATTAAAGTCATGAAGATGTTTGAAAAAAGACCCGATTTACACAATTCTGCAGGAATATTCCGACAAGAAAATTGCGCTCGAGATCCCGTTGTCACTGCTGGAGTACACTTTCTACTGGCAATTTACGGTGCTCCAAATCAGAAAATTCAATTGACAATCACAGATACTGCAGCTTTGCTAAACTAACAAGATAAAGCACAGATGTGAAATTTCAATTATTACCACCCACTTCTTTAGCAGCTCAACAGCATATTTATCGAGTCTATTATCAAATTTAAACTTGGCTAGGAAAAGAAATTGATCCAGAACTGTGAGGTTGGGAGTTGAAAAATAATATATTACAGCCAATAACAAATGTATTGCCACCAGCACCCGATTATCTACTAAACACAATCTGTTAATTGTACAAAAGGTTGTGGCGGCAAATTTGGATGTAAAAAAGTGGATTGAGATGTTCTAAAGCTTGTAAACATTGTCGTGGTTAGTCATGCTTAAACGCAGAGTCCAAAGAAAATGATGATGTTGATTTAAATACAGCAATAAGTCTACTCGAGTTTTTGTCAGCAACTTTTGATGAAGTTGAAATTGAGGATATCGTCGACGAATGAATATAAAAGAAAATTATATAAAAAGAAAATTTTCCCCTATTTTTCAATGTAAAAATAAATAATTATTAAGCATAAAATAAAAAAGCTTTTATTACAGATCATGGGTTATGCCTATGGAGGAAACCATGTAAAAAACGCGCCTTGCATTCTTCCTCAAAGATGGTGCGGATACGAGTGCATCTTCATAATGTAGTCGCTTTCTCAGCGCTCTAGCCCGAAAACGGTTGACTTAACAGAAAAATACAAGAAATATTTTTTGTAGGTAATCGTATGAGGAATAATTTTGATAATAACCTATGTTGATCTCCAAGTCATAGGTCACGAGATATTTGCAAAAAAACCGATTTCCGTGAAATTTTCAACCCTTAGAACATTTTTAGCTGGCACGATATCCATGTCGATTTTTCACATTTTCATTAAAACGCCGTAATGAAGGTGTATACCAAAACTCAGCTCAATAGTAATTTTTCCGCAGATAAAAACCTTAAATGACTGGACTACTAAATAAGTATCGAGAAAAAAAATCAATTCCGTTCGGTAAATACCGAAGAAAAGCTCTCTACAGATTCAAGTTTTGACGATTTTGGATTTCACTGGTTGAGTGGTTGAGGTAAAAGTGGTACTTAGAATTATGTTAGGACGTTGATTTTAGGTATTAATTCAACGCCGCCGACTAATACATACATAATTATCTAGAAACAAAACAATAAAATCACTTCCGGTCAGAAAATACCGAGGAAAAGCTCTACTGATAAGAAGTTCCGACTACTTTGGATTTCACTGACTGAGGTATTATTTCATTTTCTCTAGCATATTCCGATCGGAGGTGATTATTTTTGTTTTTTCTTCTTGATAATTATATATTTATTAGTCGACGTTGAATTAACACCTAAAATCAATGTCCTAACAAAATTATAAGTACCACTTTTACCTCAACCACTCAACCAGTGAAATCCAAAATCGTCAAAACTTGAATCTGTAGAGATCTTTTCTTCGGTATTTACCGACCGGAAGTGATTTTTTTCTCCATAATTACAGGTATATAGGTAGTCTAGTACTGTTTAGTGATAACAAAAATCGTCGTCCTAACTCAATCAAAAATACCACGTTTACCTAAATAACTGAAGTCCGAAGTAGTTGAAGTTCTAATCAGTAGAGTTTTTCAGGTGTATTTTATTTCCGACCGAAAGTGATTTTTTAAAATTTTTTTCCCCGATAATTATATACTCGTCTACAGTTTAATGATACAAAAAATCGTCATTATAACTCACTCATAAATACCTCAATCAGTGAAATCCAAAGTAGCCGAACTTCTAATCAGTAGTTTTCCGGTGCATTTTCCGACCGTTAGTTTGATCTGTACCCGAGCAACGCTCAAAAAATTGCCCTCCTTTTCTAAAGGGTTTTCGGCCGTCAGTGGCCCAATGTCCCCGAAGGGGTATTTAATTTTCTCCACAGAATATAGTTGTGCCAATTATACGTTTGAGTGAAGAGCTCTGTATTGTTCTTTTTCTTTCTCATCCAGTGAATCACTTTGGTGCCTTCTACTCGGCCAGAATCGAACTTCGTAAAGTTTCTATAGCTATACAAGAAAATTTGTGGTACTAGAGTTGCTGTGAGAATTGAATTTGCCTATTACATCTTTTCACTTTCTATAAGGCGTAGTTACTAAAGCCCATATTTTTGGTATTTACCTTTTACCAGTGAACTCATTGGCAAATAACACACAAAACGTCCCCAGGATCCCCCGGTTTCGGACCCCCCCCCGAACGAAATTTCTGGCTACGCTACTGGTTGGGTGAGGCTTGTTTTGGTTAATCCCTGTTGACTTCAACCTGCCTGTGGTCTGGCGACCTTACCCGACGACATGGAAAACGTTCAACTAAATTTCACAGTGGGGTCATGAGATTCAAGGCTTCTTTGTACTTACAGCGTTGTCCGGTCATCTCAAGGTAAGTAAATTATTGATTTTTATCTTAGTGTAGTAAGATAAATGTATTTCATTAATAAATGTAAAAGTAATTTATGTCAAGCCCAATATAACTTAGTACTAGCTCAATTTATAGATACTTATTAGATTTGTAAACAAATTTCAGTACAATAACATGAAATTTTAATATGTGGTCTGACTTACTCTTTCGTTATTAAATATTTTAAAGTTAGTAAAAGGACTAATAGTTTTAAAAATGCGTCTAATAGATTCAGTCTTGGAGCCATTAAGGAAAGAAATTAAAAATAGTACCAAATTTTAATAAATCAATAATTTTCCAATAAGGTTTATTTTTTGGACGACGTCTTTCAAAACCAAAGGTTTCATAACGAGCACAAACAAATAATTACATTAGTTTAGTTAAAATTATTTTTTTTTAATACCGTATAATGTAAATATGCTTAAACAAGAATGTTAGAAACATTTCAGCCAGTATAAAAATTTATTTATAACCACTGTTTAATTTTGCATTAAACCTTTGGTTTCGAAAGGCCTCATCCAAAAAATAAACCTTATTAGAAAAGTATTGCTTTATTAATATTTAGTACTAATTTAAATGTCTAATAGATACTTTTAGGAAAATTGCATTTTATAACAGTTTCTTTTCCTTGTAATATTTAAAAATATGTACTTCACATTTTCAAAACCTTTATAAAATGATAAGTGATAAGTCCAACACAATCTAAAAATTAAAATACCTGTTCTCTGTAATAATACAAAGCAATCAAAAACCAAAGAAATTAATAAATAAGATTATAAAGTTTTTATTGGATTATGTTTAACCCTTTGAGTGCCAAGGGCCGATTTAATCGGCCTAGCAACGTTTCCGCATAGTGCCAAGGGCCGATGTATTGACGAAAATTGCCAAGGGCCGACTAGATCGGCCTTTCCAATATTGGTCATCCTGTTGCTAAATATTGACGTATAATATCGTAAACGTATCAAATTAAAGCCCAAGAAATGTACGACATAATTCACGTAGTGATAGTTGGTATATATAGTATACAATATTTTTATGTAGCTGATATCTATAAGCCTGTGGCGCTAACCGCCTGTTGTCACGCTGCAGTCGTTTTGTTTACGTTCAGTTGTTTTAATTTGCTAGCTGTCTATTGTGGCTGTGTTGACATTTTGATTAATGTTTTAAAAGTTTCCTACTTATATTACTTCAGTTCAATTTCATTATTGAATAAGGTATAGTTTGCCGAAATGAGTAAAAGGAACAGATCGCCCTTAAGCGAAAATATGTCAGATTCTGTTATATGCCCCCAACGCTTAAACTTTTTTCAATGAACTTAGAACGTTATAACACGATGTAGTTGAGTAACAAAACTAACATTATGCCCCCAACGCTAATTAAACTAAACTAACCTAAACTTAAATAATCATGTGATGCCGCGCGGGCTGCCGTAATCGGGATTCTCGAGAAAGATAAGATAACAGCGACAACAATACCGATCGCAATACCTGGAAATGCTTGTTGATTGATGGAATGTTAGTTCTGTTACTCAACTACATCGTTTTATAACGTTCTAAGTTCATTGAAAAAAGTTTAAGCGTTGGGGGCATATAACGGAATCTGACCGCGAAAATACATTAATTTATTCTTATGATTAAAAACACTCACTCAGTTATTTCATCTGAAGGATTTAGTATAATAAGCCTAATTAAATAAGCCCAATGTAATTAATTTATGTCTGTTCATAATAAATAAATAACAGTTGTATAATCTACCTTGATATAATTTCTTAAAACTAGTAAAATATATTTTACATGAACAAGAGTAAGCGTGCATGTTGGGGCAGGTTTTCAGCATTTTGCAGCATTATATAAAAAAATTCAAAACTCTGTTATATATAAATTTATTTTTATGAAAACTTGGTACATGTATTCCAACTAACATGGGGAACATAAAATTGGCACATAAAACTCATTAAACAAAAATAAATAAATACTTTTTGTATTTTAAACAAAACAAATTTGTTTTTTTGTTTTTTTTATTTTTGCTTATACATAATATAAATATATTTTTTTATTTATGGTCAAAATGTATATATATACCAATTTTTAGCCCGTATCTTGCCCTAAATAATAAAGCAAAAAGTGTCCCATTATGTTAATATTTAATGAAGATGTTAATTTTTTAGTAAAATACTGCAGTAACATAAAAATAGTGCTTGGCACTGAGGGGAATGGCCTTTCACAAATGACTGGCACTGGCTGCACGACCTCCGCCACATCGCGTGGCACTCAAAGGGTTAAATGGAATGATTGGTTATTTTTGGACATACTACAAAAATGTATTGTTTATAAAAATCCTAGCAAATTTTCAGCATTATTAAAAAGCCATGAGTAGTACTGAAGTAATTCAAGAAGAATTTGCAGTGTATTTAAGGTTGCAATGGATTCTAAGGAAGTATTAAACTTGTTTAAATTTGGTTATTTATGATGATTGATTTGAAAGGATCATACAATTTCAGACATTTCGCATTGTAATATGTTTCAAAAAGTTTATCACCACATCTCAAGTATTTTAATTCTACCATCTTCTTTCAGGTGTATAAAACTTAATTTAACAACTTAACGACCCTGGGGCTCTGTTTATAACACCGTGTGGTCGGCCTTTTCTTGAACAATCTGCCAATATGTTGTCTTGTACATATTAAGCATATTCTGTTGGCTATTTGTAAATCAAGATTAAAAATTATGAACAGGGAATGAGACATTTTTGATATTGGAAACATACATTGAAGTAACGATATCAAAATAATAAGGGTGTTCCTGTTAGGGTAATTGTAAAAGGTCTACCTATTTATTTCTTTACGGAGATATTAACGCAATTTTTATTAATGCAAAGGAAAAACAGTTACAACGTGAAACAAAATTATTTTTTTTAAATATATAAATTGTAATTTGCTGCAAATAGAACAATTATGGAACACTACAGTTTAGTGTAGAACGTATTTAACATTTTCGATACTCCATAACTTAATTAGTATTTTTAAATAACATCAAAATTTTGTGTAATCTGATAAACTATTATTTAAATATACAGTTAAGTTTTTGAAAATTATCTTATGAATGAATTTTAGGATGTTATCACATAGATCATGTATGCAATTATTAATACGTAATTCATTTGTCACAAAATCTACCTACTTCAAACTATGCTGGTAGGGGAATTTTACAATAGCTTTTTAAAACCAAATTTTATTTACTGCTTTAGCAAATGTGTGGGTACACTAATATTAAGGTTACAGACTGGCGGCCTCGAATAACGCTTTTTAGTTATTTTGGTAGCCTATGTTTATTGGGTTTTGGTGAAATTAGTTTCAGATAAATTTTATTTATATTTCTCAACAGATATATACCGGTACAACTTTATTTTTGTAAAGGACACCGTGAGAAATTTATTTTCCAATTGCATTCCAAACACAAACCACACCACACAGAGGTTGTAAAAAGGGTTCTTGATAAGCTTGATTTACTCCTAAGGATTACGGGTTAAAACAATAAAACTTGGTGCATCATTACTGCGCCTACGTTTTGAAGTGACTATCATTTTTTGTCATGTTGCCCTGAAATAAAGAAAATAGTTTTTAAGGTAGTCTTCACATCTAATGGAGGATGGTCTACAAGGAGTTTGGCTATACATTTTAACATAAGCATAGCCCAAGATGTACATTATTTTAAACAAACAATATTTGATGTAGAGATTCAGTAACCACCTTAAAAATTATTTCTTAGGTCCAGTATTCATTTACTAAGTTTAACTATTTAGATACACCATCCTCAAGTATCTCGAATTTATTATTGGAGTACACACTTATGAGAATTTGTACAATCTACACCTTGTAAACTAAAGAGTTTAAGGAATTATTTGACCGATATTGCATTTGTTTAAAATTTAATAAAACATACTAAATAAGTCCAATATTTCATAAAATATTAACCATAGTTAAATACGTTGGAGGAAAGATCGATATCATAGGCGATCTAAAACTGCTTTCTTTTTAAATACAGCGTGCTCGGGCGTTCACTTCTAAAACCCCTCATGGACCGGAAATTCCATTAGATAGTGAACTTCCGGCGAGTCGCGTAATTGCAGATTCTCGTGGGAACGAAACGACACAGACTTATTGTACTCATTTATAGGAAATAAATATTTAGTAATTTTTAATTATTAAATTAATAAAATTGTATTTATTTTTTGCTATGCCAGTGATTATGAAGTAAAATATTATATTGGAGTGTTGTACATTCTTCACAGGACTATTATTTATATCAAAACATACTTCCTGTTATATGTTTTTATATTTTTCTTCAATAGGAAATCTTCTAAAAAATCTGAGTGATTTGTTTGACCCACTGTGTCTCAGAATAAACTACTTTAATTATTTGCAAATAACAATGTGTCAATTAAAACATAAAAGTACTGCTGAATTTACTGGAAAATTGACACTAACTTCTGTACGTACTTTTTAAGCGCATAAATAAAGAAGATTGTATACTATAAAATTAAAAGAACAATATAGAAAATGTGTGAATGTATTGTAAGTGAGTGATTGTATCTATAATTTTAAATGTTTGCATCAGGAAACTTTGCCGAATGGGTGCAGGGGACAATAACGTTTTAATTAGGGATTACGAAGAAATATATGAGAAGATAGAATGAGTTTCCAAGTTGCTTATCTGTTTAATCATAATAATACTTTTAGATTTCGACAAATGCGGCAATTTGCCCTTGGGTGCCACCTCTTGCATGTTGTTAATATTAATTTGATTATTTAGATTAGAGAACAGTGTGTGAACTGGCGAGAATATTGTGGTCGAAATTTGTATAAATTCTTTGCCCAGGATCTTGCCAGGATTCTGTCTTCTGTTCCTTACTTACTTCCTGAAACTGCTCATCTGTTGTCCCTCCATGTGAAGGAGATCTTCAGAGAAAATCAGTGACCTGGAAGCAAGCAGCTATTCTTCTTGCTGTATCAGCTAGTCTTCCTTCATTATTTCCTGAGTATTTCTTAATGTTACTCTTATTTTATGCTTACTTTGTGAAAAGATTTAATGAAAAATCTATAAATAATTATAAAATTAATCGAATAAAACAGTATAATTCATACATGAAAACTTGTCATATTGGTATTTAAATTATTCATATTTAATATTAAATAACGAAAGGAAAAAGCTATTTAAACTAAGCTTTTATATGTACTAAGAGGTTGTCAGTTACAGCTAACAACCTCATAAGCAATACAGTAATGTTTCAAGGGGTTATGTTATATTTGTTTTCTGCATCTGCAAGGGGTTTCTGCCCAGTATGTTTACATCAGTCTAGACATCTAACAACTATCCGATGACAAACTGGTTTGTATTAGGAATGTTAACCTTTTAGCTGTTTCACAAAGATTTATTGTCATTCCTGTTTTTGTGGAATACTCTTTCATGCCAACATCGTTGTGCAATAAATTTGCTGTAATGCTTTTATTGTTATATATTAGCATATGTATATACCTATTTGTAGACAGTAAAATTGTCAATAGAAATAAAATTTCGTGTTTTTTTTATTTACATTCAGGAAAAAATTTATAAAATGGTGGACAGCCATAGAGTTAAAGTTTCCTGCCGTTTTTTTCATTTTACATTAGAGAACATTTTAGAAACCAGTTAATTTAAGTTGGGCCGATATCAAGAGCTGATCATATTAAAAAAAAAAATACACAAAGGCGATTGAATAAAATTATTATGTACCAACTTTGATAGCATCAGCTAGAGTTTGAGTTAAAATAGAAAAAGCTACCAGTAGCTAATTTTCTGAATGAATACTGTATTACACCACCAACAGGATTGATATTTGTTACAGGTGAACTGGGTATGGAGTGGATGGGCCAGCAGGAACTCGTGCAGCATAGAGCTCTGCACAATTAACATGACAAAAAAAAAACACCTAAGCAAACAAACATGTTTAACTTTTTTTAGGTTAAATTTGTACTGTTTTATTATTTGTTGAATTTTTTAATTGTTTTTGTACAGTTCCTATTTAATTTGATAATACGAAAACCACCTTGCACCAATTGTTTCAGATAATCAACGCACTGCTGTAAACAATCCTTTTACCTCTAATCATAAAGATCAATAGAATGTAGATTTAAGCAGTATTACATGTTAAATATTTAGTATAGAGAAGTAAGAAATTAACATTTATTTCTTACACAATTAATCACAATCAATACGAAAGAGAGGGTTTTAGTTTTGAAATATACTACATCTGTTAAAAATGTATTATTTTATTTAGACAATAATAAGGCCAATTAAATTAATAAAACTTAAAATGTGACCAAATAACATGTCTTGTTTTTGGTCTTGTCAAATGAGTGACAGTTTTAAAAGGCTTCAACTTTAGAAGTCCATTTATAATAATTTGTAATCACTACCTGAAACTGGCCAGTGGTATCAAATGAATTTCTGAAGTAAACAGTATCACCTCATGGCATGACTTTAGTTTATAAAGGTAAAAAAGTCTTAACATTGTTTACCTTATAAAGGTCCTGCTAATGTTGTATATTCAGATTACTTCTGAATGGTGTACATGAAAATGGTCAAAGAGAGGAATGGAATATTGTAAATGTGAGCAAAATCACATATTTTACTTTGGGTCCTAACAATTGATATTATATAATGCTTCAACGTTTGAAGGGGATTTAACATTTATTTTTAATTGTACCCCTACCTTATAATGACAGGGGGTATCAGATGAATTTCTGAAGTGAGCAGTATAACTTCATGGCATAATTTTAGTTTATAAAGGTAAAAGTTCAATCATAGTTTACCTTTTAGAGCTCCTGATAATGTAAATTCAGATTACTTCTGAATGGTGAACAAAGTGTACATGGAAATGGTCAAAGGGAGGAATGGAATTGTAAGTGTGAGCAAAATCACATATTTTTCTTGGGGTCCTGACAATTAAGATAATTAATATTGTATAATGCTTCAACGTTTGAAGTGCATTTAATATTTATTTGTAAACACTACCTGAAACTGACCAGTGGTATCAAATGAATTTCTGAAGTGAGCAGTATCACTTCATGGCATGACTTTAGTTTATGTAGGTAAAAGTTCTTAACATTACATTATAAAGGTCCTACTATTGTTATATATTCAGATTACTTCTGAATGGTATACATAGAAATAGTCAAAGAGAGGAGGAATGGAATTGTAAGTGTGAGCAAAATCACATATTTTACTTTGGGTCCTGACTAAAATTACAGGGTGTATCAGATGAGTTTCTTAAGCGAGCAGTATCACTTCATGGCATGACTTTAGTTTATGTAGGTAAAATTTCTTAACATTACATTATAAAGGTCCTACTATTGTTATATATTCAGATTACTTCTGAATGGTATACATAGAAATGGTCAAAGAGAGGAATGGAATTGTAAGTGTGAGCAAAATCACATATTTTACTTTGGGTCCTGACAATTAAGATAATTAATATTGTATAATGCTTCAACGTTTGAAGTGCAATTAATATTTATTTGTAAACACTACCTGAAACTGACCAGTGGTATCAAATGAATTTCTGAAGTGAGAAGAATCACCTCATGGCATGACTTTAGTTTATGTAGGTAAAATTTCTTAACATTACATTATAAAGGTCCTACTATTGTTATATATTCAGATTACTTCTGAATGGTATACATAGAAATGGTCAAAGAGAGGAATGGAATTGTAAGTGTGAGCAAAATCACATATTTTACTTTGGGTCCTGACAATTAAGATAATTAATATTGTATAATGCTTCAACGTTTGAAGTGCAATTAATATTTATTTGTAAACACTACCTGAAACTGACCAGTGGTATCAAATGAATTTCTGAAGTGAGAAGAATCACCTCATGGCATGACTTTAGTTTATGTAGGTAAAATTTCTTAACATTACATTATAAAGGTCCTACTATTGTTATATATTCAGATTACTTCTGAATGGTATACATAGAAATGGTCAAAGAGAGGAATGGAATTGTAAGTGTGAGCAAAATCAACATATTTTACTTTGGGTCCTGACAATTAAGATAATTAATATTGTATAATGCTTCAACGTTTGAAGTGCAATTAATATTTATTTGTAAACACTACCTGAAAACTGACCAGTGGTATCAAATGAATTTCTGAAGTGAGAAGAATCACCTCATGGCATGACTTTAGTTTATGAAGGTAAAAAGTCCTAACATTACCTTATAAAGGTCCTACTATTGTTATATATTCAGATTACTTCTGAATGGTGTACATGGAAATGGTCAAAGAGAGGAATGGAATTGTAAATGTGAGCAAAATCACATATTTTACTTTGGATCCTAATAATTGATATAAATGATATTATATAATGCTTCAACATTTGAAGGGGATTTAATATTTATTTTTAATTGTACCCCTACCTTAAAATGACAAGGGGTATCAAATGAATTTCTGAAGTGAGCAGTATCACTTCATGGCATAATTTTAGTTTATAAAGGTAAAAGTTCAATCATAGTTTACCTTATAAAGCTCCTGATAATGTTGTAAATTCAGATTACTTCTGAATGGTGAACAAAGTGTACATGGAAAATGGTCAAAGGGAGGAATGGAATTGTAAGTGTGAGCAAAATCACATATTTTACTTTGGGTCCTGACAATTAAGATAATTAATATTGTATAATGCTTCAACGTTTGAAGGGGATTTAATATTTATTTTTAATTGTACCCCTACTTTAAAATGACAGGGTGTATCAGATGAGTTTCTTAAGTGAGCAGTAACACTTCATGGCATAATTTTAGTTTATAAAGGTAATAGTTCTAACATATATTGATATGGTATATGGATGTTGGTTATTCATGGAAGTAGTGAAAGAGATGAAAAGAGCTATGAATGTCAGCAATATAATATATTGTAATATTGGCCCAGATAAAGAAGAAAAGTAATATAGTATATGTCTTCAGTTGCTTAAGTGCAATCAATAATTATTTGTAAATCCTGCCTGAAACTAGGTATTGGCAATAAGTGACATACTGAAGTAAAGCAGTATCATTTTATGTTATAACTTTATTTTAAAAGTAATATTCTTAATCAAGTGTATAAACTGTGTAATAACTTCCATGAAAATGGTTAAAATTAAGAATTTTACTGTAATTATGAGCAATACCACATAATTGCACCATTAGTTTAGACAAGTAAGGAAACTGTTACTCATAAATGCTTTAACAGGTGTTTTACATTTATTATTTATTTCTGAACACTATCTGAAAGTGGTCAGAGATAACAGTATCAATTCATGGTTTAATTTAAGTTTATAATAGTAAGAAGTCTAACAGTATTTACCTTTTAAAGAAACTGTGAATGTTGCTTATTCTATGTAAAACTGTATGTGTATATTAAAATGGTCCAAGAGAGATATTTTACAGTAAATGTGAACAATATAACATATGGTATCTTTTGTTAGGCTAGTATTAAAACTATAATTCATCATCGTTTCCAAATTTGCGTTGAGTTCATTGTTTATTTGTAAAAACTATCTGAAACTGTTCTGTGACTAAATTAAATTCTGAAGTGAGCAGTATAAATTCATGGTATAAACTTAAGTTTCTGAAATTAAGATGTTTATTTGTGTTTAATTTTTTTAAAGTTTACGGATGTATTAAATTCAGCGTACAACAGTCCTAATAAGATAATTGGACTTTAAATGTGAGCAATTTTACATATTACGGTATATCGTTAGTATAGGCAGGTAAGAAAATTATCATTAATAAATGCTTCATTAATTATGCATTCATGGTTTATTTTTAAACAATACCTGAAAAAGAAACAGTTCAGTAACAACATGAAATGTTAAAGTGAGCAACATCACTAATAGCAAATTTATTTTATAAAAGTAATAAGTCTAATAGTGCTTACTGCTTAAAAGTCTATGGATTTTTAAAATTCATATTACAATAAATTGTATAATGTACATGCAAGTTTCAAAGGGAAGTATTGGACTGTAAATGTGAGCACTACCTTATATTGTATCTTTGGTCCAGACAAGGAAGAAAATTAACATTGTAAATTGCTTCAGTGTGCATATAATGTTCATTTGTTAACACAACTGGAAAAACTACTTAGTGACACTATATAAAGTTCTAAAGTGAACAGAATCACTTATATACACCAAGTACAGTTTAATTTAACAAAACAGTTCTTGTATTAAATTCGTACCAGCCTTTGTTCTTATGTACCTCCTTTTTGAGTACAGTAGCTGTAGAAATTCCTGTCTTTTTACAGTAAATTTTAATAGAAAACTAGAATTTTACAATTATTTTAAAGATGTTTCAACACGTCTTAAACATCCAACAGAATACATAGAAAGTACCATTATTATATTTGAATATAGAATAATTCTTAAGCAATATATCAACCATTCAATCTTATATTATGATTACTATATAGTAAACATAATTTTAAAATTTTATTTTTGTATTTTAATTCCATAATAGAGTCAATGATTTCATATAATTTTTTCAAACTAATTTGTCTTTTTCAACTGATTAATCTTTTTGTTGTAATTATTTAAATTATGATATTCTGATTAATCTAAAATGGTCAAATTTAAATAAATTTAAACAGGGGCAATAAAATATTTAATAAATGGGTGATTTTATTAAGCTAACTTTATTTTTGTATGATTAAACGAATTTATTAAACTAGACTTGCATATTTATTGGAATCCCTTACTCCTGGAGGTAGAATTTTACTATTAATTAGTGAGTAGTAAAGTGAGTTACATCACTTAATATGACTATCCAATAAAACTAAATTTAACTGTGTGTCAGGGATACTACTAGATTCAGTTTTTTCAGTGACATTCCTTTGATATATTCCTAGTTGTGTGTGGAGTGCTGCTATCATTTTAAGCTACAGGTAAGAAGTGATACTGGACATGGGTTGTAGCCAATGAAGTTCCTGACCTAGTGTAGTGAGGTGAGATTTCGGACGTTTGGTATACTATTGATTTTTATCACTATGCATTGTCTTCAGAGATATTCTTACATGAGGTTATCTGAATGGTAAGA
Source organism: Homalodisca vitripennis (assembly GCF_021130785.1). Classification (NCBI taxonomy): domain Eukaryota; kingdom Metazoa; phylum Arthropoda; class Insecta; order Hemiptera; family Cicadellidae; genus Homalodisca; species Homalodisca vitripennis. The sequence goes on from NW_025779473.1 coordinate 47,108, forward strand.
TTAAAATTATTGGATCCCTGTAGGAGGGCAGTTTCTGCACCTGATCAGATGGATGTTAAAAGAGAAGAAGTTTTGCTTGCAAAAACATCTAAATATGATGCCAGTACCTACTTAAATAGTAATATTAAATCATAATTTATTAACCTTGGAATAAAAGCTTTGCATACTAGTTACATGTTGCACACATATTTTGTGTGTTAATATAATTTTAAAATATATATCAATACAAATGTTAACATTATATTTATTTTTATGATAATTAAGGAGAAATCTAAACATTTATGAATGAATTAAAAAGAGGACAAGATGAAGCATTCCTAAGCTGTAGTCAGGATCGAATTTTGAATTAACATTAATTTAGAATATGAATAAAAAAATAAATTCAAATGCATAGCTACATGTACTGTTAAAACTAAAATACACACTGTACTTCACTGTTTCTAACAACCAAATAGGCCTACTTGTTGCGTAAAATTTCTTAAATGCCTAAGATTAAAATAATATTTTATAATGTCAAGATTAAATCGGGTTTATTAGGGTTCTTAAGTCTAACTGTATGTCAAAATCAATTTTCAACTATTTAAAAGCCTATAAAATCTACACATTTTGTCTAAACGTGTGGAATTCTTTTTGTAAAACGTTAAAAGTAAAACTGGGACTAAATTGATTTTAATACCAACAAAATCTAAAGTTCCTTTCAATATAAAAAAAGATTCTGGCCTTCTTACTAATCCAATTAAGTCTGATCTCCTACTCTAAGAAAATGGTGTTTAATAAATAAAATGCAAGTGAATGTCAGTAAAACAAATGTTATAAATTTTGGTTTTTTTGATTTTGACTTACCTTCTCCTTTAATTTTCCATTCACTAAACTGCAATTTTCAATTATGTAGCTGTCAACCTTTGAAAAAAAGTGAAATCAATAAAATATTTGGGTCTTTTGCTTGATGAAAAACTTACCTTTGAACCGCACATTTTAGACTTGCAATCAAAATTAAGATCACAAATAAGAAAATTGTATTTTTTAAGAAATTGTTGTAATTCTAATCTTTTAAGAACCCTTTATTTTGCATTAATCAATCCAAAACTACAGTATGCTCTACCTTGCTGGGGGGGGGGGGGGGTACTTATAAAACTTTAATAGATAAGATAAGAACAACTCAAAATTTTTTTCTTCAAATAATTCTTAAAAAATCTAAACAAGCAAGCTCGTTCCCTTTATTTCAAAAGCTACAAATCCTACCTGTTCAACATCTCTTTATATTTAAGGTCCTGAGACTGTTTTTTGTTAGGAGCGGAAATAGAGAAAGTATTATACCAAATGGCCATATTTACAGTAGGAGAAGCTTCGTAAATAAATCGTTTAAACTACCAAAAGTCAACACATCTATTTTCCGTCATTCCATTCAATACCTAGGCCCTAAATTTTTCAACCAATTTCCGCTTCAAATAAAGAACTCAATCAATATAAAGTATTTTTTGTAAAAAGACAGTCGCTTGGCTTTATGGTTAGAAGGATGTAAGGTGTTTCACCAACGTGCTAGAGTAGTGGTTTTTTAAGCATGTTTTAAATGAATATCTCTGCCCACAGATGCTACAGCGGGCATACAACTTGTAATAAACATAATGCTAGACTCTAATTAGTTTATTTTAGATAATTTAGTTTAGATTAATTAACTAATCAGTTAATTAATCATAGACTGGTTGATGATTAAGGAATTGTAATTTATATATGTTTGTAATTGGCCAAACTACTTGTAAAATTGGCCAGTTTTTTTCTCTCAATGGTTGAAATGATTGTATTGTGGAATTTATATATGGGAAATAAATTCATTTATTCATATAATATAATCTTTAATGCCAAATTTTATCAAGATCAGATAATAATGGAGGCGCCATATTTTAATTTCAATTAGATGGAATGTATTGTAAATTTTAACACGAATCGGTTTAGAGAAAAAGTTTGTGTTTGTAATCATTTGAAGGATTAAAAAATATTTAGTAATTTAATCAAGGAGTGATTTTGAAGAAAAGCTTCAATGGTTTTCAGTAAAACAGGGGAAACTATATGACTATTTAATATTTTTACACCCCTGTGATAAACGGATGAACGTCGATGTCCGTCCATTCGTTTGCTTACGGCCAATACTTGTATTCTCAAAAGTATGGAAGGACATTTTTCTGAACATTTTTCTTTGGCTATCAGTTAACGACTTATATGACAATTATAACACTTCTATTTAATATGAATGATATGTATGCTGTATGTATGATATCAAATACTGAGTGCCGACCGTTTAGTTATGAAGTTATGAGGTATACAAAAGGGTAAGTTTGATATAGACGCCACATAGTATGCCTATATGCTATATGTAAACAATGGTGGGTCTAACAATTAAAAAAATTCCACTCCTTTGAAGGCAGGGTTGGGTAAAATGGGTGATGGCAGTATAATTTATAGGATTATATAGTGAAATCCTTTCATCAAAATACAGCAATGGAAATAGGAATAGCTTAAAATATTTGAATACAACTCTTGTTTAATGTCCAAACTTGAAAAAAATTACTCATAACACTACTAAACTACACGTAATAAACTGTTAGAAAAGTTTTAGTAACTCCACTAGAAACTGCAGGCAGTATTTTAAAATATAGGCAATTTCGTAATAATACCAAAATAAAAAAAGGCTTAACAATAAACTGTTATAACTTTACAGTATGTATACGAATGAAGCTCCAGAGAGTAATTATTTATTAATTTATTATGTAAGGAGGATAGCATTTAGTAACTTGTATTTTTCATGTATAGTCTACTAAAAACCGTCCATATTTTTATTTTTAAGTTATTCTTTTGGCCTTGGAATATCCATTTTTTTCTGTCTCTAAAATTTTTACCAAAACTGTGGTCACACATTTCTTTAAACTTCTAAAATATTATTCCAACCAGCAGTCCTATTCGCCACGTTATTAGGACTAAGTATGTTTTTTTTACATTTTCCGTTTACAGAATTTCGAAATCTAAAGATATAAACGCTGTAAACAATTCTTACTGCTGTTGAATTTCAAAAGCTTGAACTTTTATATTTAAAGTGGTACTTATGCTTCAATTATATAAATATACAAGAAATTGAATATTTATGTCATCAGATGCAATAAATCACTGGTAAAAGTAAGTCAACAAATGGATACCGATATATAATAAAACCACTGATTACCAATTGATTTGACTAGATTATTTCCAAAATTAAAATGTATAAATAAAAGTCCAAATATACTTACGGATAATACAATTAGTAACCTAACATTGCATCACTGTGGTCGTTAAGATGTGAAGATCATTAACATGAAACGGACACCGTGAACATTCAGACATTGTATTCGTAATCACAAAGGTATGTTACGTGTGTGTTGTTTTATTCGAGTACAAACTACAGAGTCACAACATTTAATAATATTTAATTTTTTTAGTTTTACACTTTCAGATAATCGGTACAGTATATCTGGAGTTTGTTGACTGGAGAGATGCGGTACAATACACAATACTCGTATATTGTGTACAAAAATATTTCTCAATGGTAAACGCTACAAATTAATTTCAGTTATAACTAACCATCAAGAACTATTTTAAAAGTGTATATAAAGCGAAACCAACCTTAAAAACAAATCTATTAAGGTATAATTAATCTGAGTTATGAAACGCGCCTGCAGGTGAACGACGCAATCTACTTGCAGCTGCACGCGGCAATGGATGTCCAACTGCTGGTTTAGACTGTACTCCTGGGACTCTATGCCACTGGACTTACTGAGACTGCTGTATTTTAATAATATTTCAGACCTGGACTCAGTGATACCTGGACTTTATGAAACTGTGTTATATTTTTAAATTAATATTAGAGACCTGGACTTTGTGAGAACTGGACTTTATGAAACAAGCACTTTATTTAATGTAGTTTTTTGCTGGAAATTCAGACCTGGACTTAATGAAAACTGGACTCAGTGCAACCCTCCCAAATTTTGTAATGGTAGTGATGTACGCACCATCTACCAGTGATAAGAGGAACTATGTGTATTTTAGTTCAGTGTTTCTCCAACAGGTAGGGTGCTTGTTACACGCCGAGGGGTATATTACATTTGAATTGTAAAATAAATTTATTACCTTTGCTTTTGTGTATGTATACTGTTAAAATTCTAGAAATAAATTTATTTGATAAAACATTCAAGTGGAATAAAAATATGCCTTTATTTCTTGCGCTTCGTAAATGGCAAGGATCATACTACATTTTAATTGTTTTTTTATATTATTGATCAATTTTGGGAATAAATTTAATTGAAGCACTGTTTAAAAATCTTGGAAAATTCAAAAGTAATATAGTTATGTAATCTTTTCATTAGTATAGACGAATTTAAAAATTTTCCAATTAAATAAAAATAATTGTTTTTTGATTAAATAAATTGAAAAGTAAATAAAACTCAAATATCCTTACGGTTGGCTTACCTCGCGGCAAGAAACTGAGCTAGGCCCGATTGTGCAACTAAACGGGTTACTATAACTTTATGACATTACAGCAGTCTGCTTCATGTCTTAAGCCGCGTTTACACCGGATTTTGCAGACAATTTGTGTGCAATTTTCCGTTTATGAAAATTTTTAGACGACTTTATGTTGCTGACAAAATACAGGGTTCCTTCTGCGTCTTAAAACTTGTGTTTGCAACACAGACGCAAAACACTCAGTGAAGATGGCGAAAGTGGAGGATGTTGTGCTTGCAGCAGCACGCGGTGTGATTTTAGCTACACAACGAGCACTCCATAGGCATTGGGTAAGACCGTCTTTAAAAGTAAGATCTGTGTACAGTGGAAGTGATTTATTAAAAGGTATGAAGACAGATGACTAGGACCTGTTGACAGGTGAACTGGTTTTGGTTATTTGAGATACTCCTAAACTACTTTTTGCCTCCCTAATTTCCCTGTAAAATTGTGTGGTTATGTTCCGTAATTTGTTCCTCACCAATTTCACTGCATGCATGGTTCTATATGAGCGGAGGGCGCGGGGAGGAAATGTCTGCAACACCGAAACAGTGCTGCAACTTGTCGACGACAAATGTTGTCTACATAAGTTGCAAATCTTTGATCTTTACCGACTGTCGGTGGGAAAAAAAATTATGTTGCAGACAAGCCAGATCTGTACACAACACATATTGTTGCAGACCAAATAAAAGCTGTTTTGTGAAAAGTTGTCAACAACTGTCGTAAACACGTGTTTGCAACACCGGTGTGTACACGCTGCTTTAATATACTGCTTGCGACAGTACAAGTATAAAAATAAAGGAACGATATAATTGGAATTACGCAGTAGTATACGGCTATATATTCGCAAGCGATATTAATTACTCTGGGATAGATTCTAGACGGTAAGATATCCCTAAGAAGAACATTCTATTTACTAGAAACTTTCCAAACTTTGCATATGTTAAGAAAAGTATCACAAAATCTATATATGTGAATTTCATGTTTAGTAGTTGGGCTCATCTCCTACACTGGCTGGGATGGTTCTCGAAGATAGTCTACAATTTGTCTATATCCTCATGAATCGACTCGGATAATCCATCGGTGATTCTAGCGTCGTGTGTTTCTTCGCACAGCTGACAAGAGACAGACATCTCGGAACACAAATTAAGTAATTGGAAGCCACCAAACCACCATCTGGGCGTTCAGCACACCGGCTTTCGCCTTAGGCACAGTTCCATGGATTGGTTGACTGAAGACAACAACCTTTATAACAACAATATGTGTTGGTGGAGTCCAGTCGCAACATTTCAAGCGTTGCCCGCTGGAGAATGCAGGGATTCAACACTTCTGTGTTCCCAGGCCACCCGTCTCTTTAACGCAATACTCCAGTCCACTTAGCGGTTCGGTTTGGTTGAAAGACACCTTGCCTTCCTACGCTGAACAAAGGGAGCCGCCAACCTTGGACGGTCACTAAGGTAGTGTAAACACCATCTTCCTCATACACGCTTGCTCGCCTTGCGAAATATTAGCAATAATCCAGTCCACTTAGCGGTTCGATTTAGTTGAAAAGACACCTTGCCTTCCTCCGCTGAACAAAGGGAGCCGCCCAACCTTGACGGTCCACTAAGGTAGTGTAAACACCACCTTCCTCATATACGCTTGCTCGCCTTGCGAAATATTAGCAATACTCCAGTCCACTTAGGCGGATCGGTTTGGTTGAAAGACACCTTGCCTTCCTCCGCTGAACAAAGGGAGCCGCCAACCTTGACGGTCACTAAGGTAGTGTAAACACCACCTTCCTCCTATACGCTTGCTCGCCTTGCGAAATATTAGCAATACTCCAGTTCACTTAGCGGATCGGTTTGGTTGAAAGACACCTTTCGTTCATTGCGCTTAACAAAGGGGAGCCGCCAACCTTGACGGTTACTAAGGTAGCGTACACACCACCTTCCTCACATACGCTTGCTCGCCTTGCGAAATATTAGGTAGCGATACTCCAGTCCACTTAGCGGATAGGTTTGGCTGTAAGACACCTTTCGTTCCTGCTTAACAAAGGGAGCCGCCAACCTTACTAAGGTAAGGTAGGGTTGAAAATTGAGAGCTTCGCTCTCTCTTTGAGAACCATTCTCAGCCAGCTAGAACCAACTACTGAAATTATATTTGTATCTGAACCATATATCGTACTTGTATATTAATTTGTTCTAATATTGTAGGCAATAAAAGCTGACATATAGTAAAAAACAAGACTCGTGCTTGGTCATTTTCGGAGTGACGAGTCCATTAGCGATCCGTAGGGCTTGACAAATATAATGGTAAACGAAACGTTTGTAAAACTGTCGGGATCATTTCTTACCTACTTCTTGAGGGGCGGACACTAGGTCCCCGTTTCCGGCCTGGGACCCACTGTCCGACTCAAAAATTTCTTTTGACGAGGAGGTTGACAAGAGATTGTACTTACACTGCAGTACTTCAACGTACGTTTCTAGATCAAGAGTTGTGAGAGCAAATAATATTGATCAAACTCTTGTCTCAAAACTCTGTCTTGATTACTGTTAATTATTGTTTTATTTGTTTTAACTATGCAAAACTAATGAAATCCACAATTAAAAATACCCCCATACTCTGAAAACTGTTAATACAAATAAAGTATTTTTATCACATCAGTAAATGAGTGGTATAAATCGAGACAAAACATTCATTCATTATTATATTTTTTTAGTACCAAAAACCGTATATTTGGACTTTATTTTCTACTTATACATCGTGTACAGTTGATTGTACCACATTTGGTAATGCCATGGACGATTATATCTGGTTGAGTTTGACGTAAATAATTATAATTTATAATCAACTAATTATCCTAATATCGTAATATGCTTAATACGAAAGTGCCTTTGTTTGTTTGTTTTGCTTTCAAGTGGAAAACTATCCAACCGATTGTACTGAAATTTTATATGACATTCTTGCGGTCCCTAATAATAATATAGGCCTATTCTTATTTCGAAAAATCCCTCCTGGCTTCGTGTCTGAAATTGTGAAAATATTAAAATAAAGAGCTTGTCAAATGCAATCAACTATTCTGTATAAGATATAATATATTATGTAAATAATAATGTAAATATAACATATTTTGCTGTATTACACTTTTATATTTGTGGACCATAGAGGTCTGAAAAAAAACAAATGAATATACTTTGCTATTTAAAAGACAAAGTGTAAAACACATATACACAGACAATATAATTATATTATTTGCTATCAAGATATAGTACAATATTAGTGACCATGTTATTTATAACCAATGTTTTATTTTATGAATTTTTTGAAATTCAATTGTTTTTTAACATAAACTCACCAGTTACCAGCTAAAACCTGAAATTCTAAGCTAAGACGAGGAGAACCGTCCCAGTAAGAGATTGTGATAAGTATAATAACGTAGTCAAGTTTGTGATTACTAGGCTGTTTCTCAGTAAGTAAATATCGATAGTTACTCAAGATACTCCAGTAAATAGATATTACAGTGTATCATAGACAATGTAACCTGTATACCTGTACATTTGGGACAGGTTCATAACAATCCCAGGTATTGGTTTTCTTATCAATCTCATTGGAATTCATATTAAAGAGGGGTTTTATTAGATGGACAAGCTACATTTTCTGTAAATTACTGGCAGCATTCCATTATACTAAGCCAGCATTGAATCACTCGTAACTTTTGTATAATAAATTTTTATTGCATTGCTAATAATGGAAATAGAAGTACTCTTAGGTGTTGGATGTGTAAGGCATAACTTGTCATCTTATATTAAGTATATTACAACAACTTAAGGTCAATAACAATCGGGTAAAAAGTTTTCAGCGAAGCCTCGTTGAGTTAGCTCACCAGAATAGCCAGCCACTTAATGAAACTAAAGACTAAAATAATACTCATCAATATCCAAATCTATATTATTAATAATTTCAACATTTTTTTTTATTACATACGTATTATTATATAAATAACATGTAATTTCAGTACTGGATTGTCTCAGACTGCCATAAACAGTTTTTTTAAATTAAAAACAAATTAGTAAAACAACTGTGAAATGAACTTCATACGAAATAGAAATCCCTTCCAAGTGAACTGCTCCATCATTAACAGTTTCTGTCGGTCACAGCCTAATCAATAATTTTTGTTACTAAACGATTTTGTTATCGGTAGTTATATGATGTAATAATGTGGCCATTAAACAATCTCTAAAACTATATAAAATAATACACCTTTATGACCACAAGGGCTTGTACAAAATATATTAAGTATATCAGGACTTTTATTTAATTTTAAAACAGCATTTTTTTAATTATTATTTAACCTATAAACTATTTCATGTCACTAAACAAAAATAAGACTAAGTACTTATTTGTAAATGTTCTTTACCGTATTTAAAAAATTTTAATTTTCGAAATTGTTAGAACTGATTATGTTCTGAAACGTGCCATGTGAGGGAACGATACATGCATCAATGTGAGACTAGATATAGAGACAGTTACCGAATTGAGAGGCACAGAGAACGGTTATTATGAACACTTATTCACACAAATGTCGAGACATCTTTTAACGGATGTCAATTAAAAGGGCCGAAAGTATATATTTTTGACCAAAGCAGGTTTCTGAGACCTGCTTATATTTCCTTGATTGGGATATTAGGAATGGGGACTCAACTATGGCGTTAGAAATGTAATTTGATTAAACCAAAAATATATACTTTGGACAGGAGCAAAACCTGAAATAACTCAGTAAAATTAAACTTTTAAATCTCTCAACCGCGGGCATTAAAAATAATAATTACCAGATATATGCCTACATTTGAGTGAAAAAATTGTCATAATTCTATCATATTACATCATTAATGAGTTCACTAAGAAGGAACGCTCTTAGATACTGAAAATTGCGTGCAAAACCGTGGCTAACTACTAGTAATAAATATATCAATAATTATTAAGTACTTCTATTTACATAAAATTGTATAAATGACAATAGCCTTATTTAATTTCAATAAACATTGAATCACAAAAAGTACTTGCTCAGCCGGGAGTCGAACCCGGATCTCTCACTTGCCGGGTGAATGTGCTACCATTAGCCTACACCACAAAGCGCTTACTTTTCCCGATTCAATTATTTTGTATTTGGCCGTATCTGTCACATATGTGTTTAAATAAGCAAACTAGCATATGATCGGAAGACCAAATACCTGTCAAACGACTTTTATTTACATTAAATTGTATAAATGGCAATAGCCTGCTTTAAAAACAGCAAACAAATGTCTTACAGCAGATGTTAAAATGGTGGAGAAGGGCGGCAAAATTTAGGGGCTTGACCCCTCCCCCCCCCCTGGAAACAATATGTAGCTACGGCTCTGCTAACAGTACGTATTATAAAAATGCCTTTTGATGCAACTTCTAATGAGAAGGGACACTTTCACTAACAACCAATGCACAATCAAACGAACAATCAAGTAATAATTACCGCAGGGACAAAGTACTGGGTCTGTTTGCCAAGACAGCGGATGACAATGATACAGACTTGTCTAAAAACGAATTAAACATATTGTTATTACTATAGTTTTTCTGAAGATTGGACTGAGCTGCCTAAGCGTCCTAAAACCAATACGTGAAGTGTACAATGAAATTAATCCACTCTATTACAAAGCCTCTTTCTATTCAAGAAAGGAAGTTTAAAGATTTGCAGGAGTTAAAAACATGCCTTGAAGAGGACTATCACTTATTTTATGATAACCTGAGTCACTGAAACTAAGCAGAAAATTTGTCCTTGCAGTTTACCTTTTAGTACAGTTTACAATTTTGTTACAATACATTTTAAAATCAATTATTTATGAAAGAATACATCTTTTAAAAAGTTTTAATGTCTATTTATTTTTCTTAATAGTTTTCAGTTGCAAAAAAGTTAAATGTCTCGTTGAAAAATGTCGTATGTTGAGTTATGACAAAACAATAAATTATAAAATGTCATATGTAAGAGCAAATTGGCTATTAATAATTACATTTGTATAAAAAACTGTATACATTTTCAAACTTTTTGATAGAATAGCTAAACAAATTTAACTGTTTTGAAGAAAATCCATAATACATAAAATCCCAATCAGTTTTTTCTCTCTCCTGTAAAGTACACTAGTTTTACATACGACCTTTTGCACTTATAGTAAACGATTTGCCAAAAGTCCGTTATATGTTCACTTTACACTTTAAAGTAAAACAAGCCGTAGCATACACTTTTAAATAAAATGAATTTATATTTCACTTAACGTGAACATTATATATTTGCCAAAAGGCCGTTACGTGTTTAATTTACACTTTAAAGTAAAACAAGCCGTAGCATAGCCATACACTTTTAAATAAAATGAATTTATATTTCACATTAACGCGAAACATTATATATTTTGCCATAAGGCCGTTACGTGTTTTAATTTACACTTTAAAGTAAAACAAGCCGTAGCATACATTTTTAAAAGGAATGAATATATCA